>NW_016809230.1:815342-892260 GCF_001698545.2 Rhinopithecus bieti
CGATCTCAACCTCCGTGTTGGGAGATCCACCGCTCTCTCCAAAGCTGTCAGACAGTGTCATTCGCGTCTGCTCAGGCCTCTGCCACTTCCCCTGTTGGTTTCTTAGCTGAGCCCTGCCCCCAGAGGTGGAGTCCAGAGACAGGCAGGTTTCCCTGAGCTGCCGCGAGCTCCACCCAGTTCGAGCTTCCCAGGGGCTTTGTTTACCCACTTAAGCCTCAGCAATGGCGGGCGCCCCTCCCCCAGTCTTGCTGCTGCCTCGCAGCTAGATCGCTGCAGACTGCTGTGTTAACAATTAGGGAGGCTCCGTGGGCGTGGGACCCTCCCGGCCAGGTGAGGGATATACTCTTCTGGTGTGCCTGTTTGCCCAAAGCGCAGTATTGGGGTGGGAGTTACCTGATTTCCAGGTGTTGTGTGTCTCAGTTCCCCTGGCTAGGAAAAGGGATTCCCTTCCCCCTTGAGCTTTCCAGGTGAGGCGATGCCTCACCCTGCTTCAGCTCTCGCTGGTCAGGCTGCCGCAGCTGACCAGCACCGATTGTCCGGCACTCCCTAGTGAGATGACCCCAGTACCTCAGTTGAAAATGCAGAAATCACCGGTCTTCTGTGTCGCTCGCGCTGGGAGTTGGAGACTGGAGCTGTTCCTATTCGGCCATCTTGCTCCGCCCCTACTCCAATTTATCACATTTCTACTTAAAATACAGCACATTTGTAAAGTTATAAAACTATAAATAAAACTTATTGGTGGAATTAATATGAATATTTGATATTTCTATGCAATTAAATAATTATGTATGAATAAAGATCTTATTTCATTCATTTACTAATTTAAAATGGGTAGGGTATACTGTACTATTCCTTTATTGTGATATAATTAATATCATAAGCCAAAAAAAAGTAGACAAATAGTCAACAGTTCTTTTTTATAACTATTTTCTTTGGTTTGGTCTGTTTTTCAAAGAATAAAGTCCCAATACATATTAGTCACAAAGATGCTGATGCTGAGTTGAAAACAGCTTCTCTACAGCATGACAGGACACCCTTAAGGGCTTCCTCCCACTTGTGACTGATGGTGCAGATGCTCTATTAAGAAACACTATGGCGATACTCTAGCTATTTGAAGAAATTTTCCTAGCACAGGTGGTTCTCCAACTTGGCTGCTTCTCAAAATCACCAGTGGGCTTTAAAGAAATACAGGTGCCTGGGCCCTAATTATCCGGAGAAGCTAATTTCAGTATTCCTGGGTAATGGAGCACATTTATTTGTATTTTTTTTAATATTCACAGACGGTTCTAATGTGTAGCTTGATTTGAGAACCACTGTAATACCCACTACAGCATGACCTTCCTTTTTAAGTTTCTTTCTTTCTTATATAGTCAGAATAAGCACTGCTGCTTATGAGTTTTGTTTCTGCCCATTCCTTTTGGTGTAATTCACAAGAAGGTCTAGTTTAACGACAACTTCATTTCTGGACTTTGTCTTTCAAATTTCCTTTCATTCCTTACTCTGAAACCCACAAACCAATCTCAACTTTGCCGATATCAGTTTCTCCCAGATAACAGCATGTTACACCATGATGTGGTTTGGCTGTGTCCCCACCGAAATCTCAACGCGAATGGTATCTCCCAGAATTCCTACGTGTTGTGGGAGGAACCCAGTGGGAGGTAATTGAATCACGGGGGCTGGTCTTTCCCGTGCTATTCTTGTGATAGTGAGTAAGTCTCATGAGATCTGATGGGTTTATTAGAGGTTTCCAGTTTGCTTCTTCCTCATTTTATCTTGTTGCCACCACGTAAGAAATGCTTTTTACCTCCCGCCATGATTCTGAGACCTCCCCAACCAATGTGGAAATGTAAATCCAATTAAACCTTTCTCTTCCCAGTGTCAGGTACGTCTTTATCAGCAGCATAAAAACAGACTAATACACCCTGGGAAGGCCACCCCAGGCCATCTCTTGCTAGTATGCCCTTTCCTATTTAGGAGCATACAAGCCTTCAACACTTGTTATTTTCCTCCTCAGGAACTACTTGAAGAGACCTGTCATTAGACAGAAGCCCAGGCATTTCATAGCCATTTTAAGAATAAGAAAGTCATGTAAATTATTGACACTTTAAAAGATAATTCTCAAATAATAAGAAGAGGTTTGGTTCAGAGACCCAATTTTATCAAAATACATTTTTTAAGAATTATATATTTGTTTTATCTTCACCTATGAATACTTATCTCTTAATATTAGATTTCTTGATCTCTCCATACTCACCATTTTGAATTCCTAATTATTGGTATTATAATGGAGAGCAGGATGGTATCAAGTCTAAAATATGAAAATACTTGTATATTCTTAAATTTTAAAACCAACACTACCTAAGAAAATTTAGTTAAGTAATATTTTCTCTACAATCTTATAAATTAAAACCTGTTCCATTATTTATACATTGCATTTTTTGACAAAAATAGTAACAATTAAATTTAAAATTGGCACAGCCATTTTCATGGGTTAAATATAAAACTTGTAAATCTTCACAGAAACAATTATGCATATCCAACTACCTCAGCAAAGCCCTTGATAATATCTATTGTAATCACTCAGATTCAAAAATGTTGAATTCACTAATTATTACAAAGCATCACGTTTTCCTAATAAAGGCAAAAATAAAGATTCCTAACTCATTGTGATACCTCTGTTGTATATTCTCCAATACAAATGGGCACTACACAGCTCAATAGAGTTTTTAAAAATTATAAGGATGCATTGATACTCACGAACTGGTTTTGCTAATTTGGTATTAATGTTGGGTCACACAAGGACTATGTGTAACTATGACCTGAATGAAAAAAAAAGGCTTGTTACTGCTGATGGGCATCAGACCTTTTCTTTATTCATGTTCATAAATGCCTGAAATGGAGAAATGGTCAAAACAAAGACAGACAAAAACCCCAGGGCTATTGTGAATTCTGAATTCCTGAGGAAAAACAACAGAAAAGAGATTTAGTTTGGATTCACTTCCATGCTGCAGTCTCTCTGAGAAAGCCTAGCTTTCTGACTTCATCTGGTGTAGTGGGTTCAGCCACTATCATAGCCTCTAGGGAATGCTGGGAAATGAGTCACAAAGACAGAACACCATGCACATTCTGCTGTTTGTAAGTCTGGTTTAGAGCTAAATAAGGACAGGGGCACAGCTGCAGACTCACAGCAGGTAGAGAATCACTTAAGAGATAATGAAAAGAAGCAGGATAATAAGTTTATAGGGAAAGAAAAAAATTTGGAACCTGAGGTGAGAGCCTGGAGTGACAACAAAGCCTGGAAGAGTAAAAGAAACATAATACTTAAATTCTACTTTAAAATTCCCAATCTGGAAATAGCAGGATCCATAAGCTATTCCTTACAATTAAAAGATGGGATAATCTGGTTCAGGGGAAATGTACTCTCTGAGCGCAGGCATCTGACTTCCAGTTCCTGCCCAGTCTCTGCATTGTTTGTGACGTTAAGAAGGTTGCTTATTCTCTTTTGGTCTCATCCTTAAAATGAAAATGGTAGACTAAAGGCTTCAATGATGTGTTTTTTACAGGTCTAAACGTTTATACATTATTACTGTAAACTTTTTTTTTAAGAGCTGTGCAGAGAAAAAAAAATCAGAACACATATAAGATAATAGCTGCAGGCTTGTAGCAGAAATGCAGAGTGGCCTCAGGGATTTCCTGTTAGCTCCTCTGAAGCTTGGTATGAGCTCCTGGATTGTTCCAAATCGGTGATAGAAGGCGCCACCTAACGAGGCAGCTATTCCATATCTGGAGTGCTCTTATGTTTAAGGGATATTCATCTTCTAGTAGTTTCTATGAGAGCCAGTTCTATTCTCAAAATAATATTTTAAAAATTCCCTCAATTATTTAAAGCAACATTTTTGATCTCCTTAAGTTTCATCTTGTTGAGGCTATAAATATCCTTGTCTCTTTCACCTATTGCTCATTTACATGATGTCTGAACTTGAGAGCATAAGGACTGCAGACTTCTAAGCACGCTCAGGTTGTTGGCATCGGTTTTAAATGGTGATGCCTTGAGTGCAATGATACAGTGGGTTTGGTCCCCGATGTAACTGGAGCCTTAAATTTTAAATAATTCTGTATGAATTAGGACTCGGGATGGAACAAGAAACTTTAGCTTCTAAGCACAGCTGCTAACAAACTCAAAGTTAATAATGAGGTTGGGCTACATAAAATTGCTGATATTTGGCACATTTAGGTCTCAAGAACTGACATTGATTATACAAAAACAGTAATAGCAATAGTTAACAACTAGAGGGTCAAGCACTGTTCTAGGTGCTTTTTATGATTTATGTCACTTAACAGAAACTGACAGTTTGATAAAACAGGTAAGTTTCACTTGGCATGGGAGGGGTGGTTCTGAGGGAAACCCTTTTACTGAATGTAGGCAGATCTGCAGTTCAATTTCCTTTGGACAGCGTTTCTTCCTCTATGATCCCCAGGGCTGATTTTATCACAACCATCTATTATCCTTTGTAACTTTTTCAATTAGGCAAAACTGCCAAGTGATATTCTGTACTTCTTATTTGTACATATTTCCTCTCTATCTTTCACTTAAGTGAGATACAGCATTTTTGTCAGTTTTGGTGTTCATCTAATCATTTTATAGTGAATAGTAGAAAAGACTGGAGTGTAGTGGCCTTGTTGCTGAGACATTAAATGAAGTCTAGGCCAATCGCTGTATTTTCCCTGCTCAAGTACATAAGTTTTAAGTCACAGTATACCAAGAGCCATGAAAAGAAATGATTCACACCTGAAGACTTCCATGCACCAACATTTCTGACACAGTCACATTTTCTCCCCCTTTCTTGGCACTATCCCCATAGCTTATTGTGAAAAGTGGGTTTTTATTATGGCAGAGGAAAATTTAACTGGGAATAATTATGAAATGTATAATAATTGAATTTTTTTTCATGTTAAATTGTCTTGGTCAAAATATACCTCAGTGAGCCAGGCTGGAGATGGCTCCTCCCCATTGCGTGTTAACATTATACCATAAGTAAATAGCGTATCAAATCCTGTGATGCTAGGAGCCACATTAATTTCTGCCATCTCCATATTATCCCTGGACCTTATAGAAAATACTGTGATGTGTGGACGTGTCTCTGTGTGACAGATCACTGATATTGGAAACAGTATTTAGAATGTTCTGGTCCTGAAAAACAGAAAAAAATAGAATAGATCCTAAGAAATGATGGTCACTTTATAATGCTTAAATTAAAATAAGGCAGTAAACACAGCCCCTGTCCAAACACAGACTAAACATAATTCCTAGGGTAGATGGGAATAGTGTGTTTGTGTGATGGGGATTGTCCCATTGCATTTTTTACAGCAGTGGGATGTAGGGATGACTAGTGGGTCAGGGAAAAGTAGAAGCAGCAGTATAAACAAGTGCTGTTACGAATCAGTGTTTAGTTACTTTACATTCAACTTTGCTTCTGTCATTCATCATATTCACTATTTCTCATTGCTTTGTATTATCTAGAAATTTTTTGAAACGTATTTTTTACTGAAGTCATTGCTAAAGTGTTGAAAATGCTTGACCAAATTGGAGCATTTCAGGACGTAGATCAGGAGGATGGTGAAGATTTTCATCAATCAATTAAGCAGCACCATTTTAAGAAATGCGCTGTTCAGTAAGTCATAAACCCCAACTAATTGTATTGTTTACCATAGTTCCTCCTTTTGGGCTATCATAGTCCATTAAACTAATTGCTGATACAAAGAGAATTGATATAGTGTGTCTTCCCAACATTGCCTCTCCTCCCCAGAGTACACTAGTACCATAAAGAATGAAATGAGATTGGATTAGAATACATGTTTAACTTGTTTATATGTTTGGTGAACATAATCTGGTTTCTGATGATTGACTTAATTTTTTTAATGCTTGCTGCTATCCACTTAATAATCTAAATGTTTTCCTAATACTATGCTTATAATATTTTCCATTTTGAAAATCAAAAAATGTCCATGTTTCCAGTCTTCTATAGCATCCGTTTGCTATCATTTTTAAAAGAGTAAAAGAATTCTGAAATAATATTTGCACATTCTGGGAGGTAAATTTATCCTAAAGAGGAGGCATACAATCATTTAGGGGAACTCTGAGCTCTCATACAATCCCTTATCTCTTTTTTAGTTCAGTTTCCTCATCAGTTTTAATTTTACCTCTACTGTTTGGAGAGACTTATTCTTCTTGATAAAGATGAAAACAAAATAGGAAAAAATAAGGTATGGGTTATCCCGTGTAATGAAAAGTACACTGTTTTAAATGCAGTCTAGAAAATGCAATCTAAAACAGTACTGTTGGGTTTTTTTTTTTTTTTTTTTTTAAATAACTAGTTTAGTTTGGTCTGAAAGCAAGACAAAAAAGTCCACAAATAACGTTTTTATTAAATAGCCTTTGTCTATGAGTGATTCATGTCTATTAAAATGCCAATCACATTTTCAAAGGAAATGGAAGACTGAACTATTTAGCCTGGCAGTCAAATGAGGGAGACCTATTTTTTTTTTTCTTTTCAAAATGGATTGACTTGCATTTTAGCTAATTGACAGTCAAGACATATAGGACAGAAGTAATGCAGTTTTTAGTTGTGTAACTGCTAAGACTTAAGTCCAAAGATTTTAGGGAGTAGCTATCAACCTCAGCACTTTGGCTATTCTCTCTGGCACTATCATTTATGTTGAGTTCAGTGAAACGTTTCTAAAAACTGGAATGTTTCAGCAATTCGATTATCACTTCTACTTAAGTATTTCTTTAGCCTGGAAAAACATAGCTGTAAATATCATGGAACCAGTGCCTTTTTTTGTTTTTCTTTTCTGATTTATTTTCTCCTTGGATTCATGTATTTTCATAGTTGAATTCTCATACTTTTAATTAAGGCTTCATGTTTGAGAAGGAGATTTGTAAGTTGCCTTTGTAGTAGGTTGTAGAGACCTGTTAGTGACAAGGAAGCCATTATCATTATACAAAAGTTCCAAGAAGCACATGGTCATTCCAAGCCACAACCATAGCTGACTAGTTAGTCATGTGGAAGTTGGCACTGAATTTATGTAAGCAAGATGACTTCTCATTAGAATTAATGTAGAAAAGAGGTGTTAAGAAAAACAGTTAAATAGAAAGTGTATACATGAAAAGCTTTTTTAAAAGGGCAATAATTTTGACTGAGGCAATGATTTTGAAAACCATATTTATGAATGAAGAAACAAACCCTAGATATGCAGAGAAAAACAACACAAAAGCCTTTTTTGCTTGTATTATGTTTTCATTTGCTTTGAAACTCAAAGAAGTTATTTTTCAAGCAAATATTTTGGCTATTGACAAAGGCTAAAGCCTGTAGGAATTGAAGAGCTTTAAGAGTTACTAGGACGAACTTTTGTTGTACTGGCTTGTATTTTAAGGATTTTAATTTTCAGTAACACAGTTCACTGGGAAGTAGGAGAGACACAACCTGAAATTTAGTGATTAAGAGGACATAAAATCCAAAAGGTTACTTTTGCAAAGGTATTATGTGGATTTCATATTACGTATTTCTCAGAACTTCTCAGCACAGTTTTTAAATTTAAAATAAGCATTCTACACATGCCTTAAACTTCAGATCATGAACCTGAATTAAAAGTAGTCTACACAATTACACTGTGCCTTGTTGTAGGGGAAAAGATGATTCCTTTTTATTATGGGTAAAGTTAAATAAGTGCTAAATTTGGGATGTAACTTCAAGGCAAATGCCACAGAGGATTTTGTATTTATGCATTTTTTTCTGAGTTTTGTCAATAGTCTGTTTCTCCTGCATAATGTGTGCTGTAAGCTAGCCATACAAAATAAACGACTTTGGCCTTAACTGAATGCTACTGTCTGCGGTACATTATAACCCTGGCCTGCTGATAATAAGCCTTACTTGGCAGTAATCTACATCCAGTGGTATTTGGAAAACTGCATTAATGATGATGAAATTAAAACCCCAGAATTTAAACAGCGCATAGGTCAGTGTGCTGTAAAAAAGTAGGCAAGAATAATAATGATCTCTAAAATGTTTGTGTTCATTGGTGAAGGCTGAGCTAATTAGGACAGAAAGTTGAAAAACTATTTATTTTCTGACTGTTTCAAGCAGAATGGCTGGAATAAGCAGAAGCAAATTCAGAAGTTTTATCTGCTTAAAACAATAAGACACTCAATAATTCCGTATTTACAACTGTATACCATTTGATCTGTACTGTCCCAGGTAGTTCTGAATTATGACTTTTTTTGATTTAAGTGTTTGTTATTCACAGCAATAAGAATTGGATGATGTTTCTTCAGCAATCTTGGCAAGGCTTGGCTTAGCTATATACACTAGGTTCAAAAAGCCTTTCTCAATCTATAGCTGTAAAAAAGTATTGCCTGGTTAAAAATGTTGAAATGTGTTGTTCTAGCCACCTGAATTCTATCCAAACCCACCATGATTTGGAATTAGTCAAATGGGAATTTATCCAGGGATGGAAGAATCTAATTTCTTTTTCCTTTTACAGACACACAAAGAAAGGAGTTGTTATGTCTTTTATTGCTTTTATCAGATGAGATACATTAACCAAATTGAAAAATACCTTCATTCCAGGATTTCTCATTGATTTCTCTGTGAATTGTGATGCTTCAAGAGGGATTTGATATAAATTGATACATTAGCATAAACTAATTTCGTTACCTATCATTTTTAATGTCTCCAGGGACACCACTGTTTCATGTAACCGAATTTGTGAAACACTAACCTCGTGATAATACTGTTTTCTTTACCTCTACCTAATCATAATCTGTCAAAAGCTATATCTTGAATTTTCCTTGATGCCCACTAATCTGGGTTAACTGGGTGTAACTGAAATGTCTTTAGCTACACAGTGAATAAAACTGATGGAAAAAAGGTTTTTCAATATCCAGATACATCATATTCTGAAACACAATCCATATAAACTTTCCATTGTTAAAATGGTTGTACTGTGTTCAAATTCTTAGTGCATAGAATAATTCCCACCTTTTCAAGTCCACCATTATTAAATTAGACTCCTTATGCTGTGATAGCAATGACTAGATTGTTATTGGTTATCTGTTATAACTAAATGACAAGTTGACCGTTTATTCAAAGGTCACATTTCATTTTACGTAGAAAGCAGCAATAAAACATTTTTTTGGGGGGGCGGGGATAGTAGTATAGGTCTAAAGAATTTAGAAGAGAAAAAAATAGTGTTTATATTTTGGATGTCAGCTGAACAGTTAGTAGACACTAAATAAGTGGGAAGGACAGTATATATCATCAGTGTATTTGGCATGATGTCAACAAAAAATTATTAACTGTTTCATTGATCAACTTTATTTTCTTGTACTGTAAAATCAGCTGTCAGTCCATTTTCAACAGCTCAATGACCTTAAGTCTTTCTCCAGAAGGTAAGAAATGCCTTACAGGTGCACAGTTGTCCACTAGCTTAGATAGTTTTATTCAAATAATTAGCTTTTTCATTCTTTCAAATTCTCAACAATATTGACATTCAGATGAACAGAGTGAGTAATTTTCTAGGGTCATATTTTACCCTTCAGCCATATAGAAAAGAAACAGATGTAATTTAGACCAAAAGACCCTGGCATACAATAGGTGAGACATATTTTGGATAAATTAATAACTACAGACTTTTCCATAGCCTGGACAATTTGTGAATTAACTACCTCACTAGTAGCCCTAAAATACAACCTCAAATATGTACAATTATCTGAACTATATTTTTAATCTTCAATAACATATATCTTCCATAACATTTTATCTATATCTATCACAATTTTTTTTTTGCTATCAGAGAAGAAAACTTTAGACATAATTCTTATCATAAATGTATACTTGGGTCCATTGTCTAGAACTTGACAAATGAGTAATCCTTTTTTGCTGGTACTACAAGACACAATGACTCCTTGCTTTATTTGTGCATTAAAGGAAAAAGGAATTAGATTCTTCCATCCATGGGTGAATTTCTACTCGGAATTTCTAATTCTGAATCACAGATTAGGGAATTAGGTGATATGATTCATCACATAACCAAATGTAAGTTGACCTACGAAGTATAGTCCAAAAGTAAACTGACTAGCTCCTGCTTGTTTTGGCAACCAATCCACCGATAGAAATCAGTACAGTGATCTATTTCAGAGGTTGAGCTGATCTTTGCATGCTCCCTCCTGCAGAGCAGAGAGATAAGCACGCAGTAGGCATCTGAAAAAGGTCTGAGAATGATGAAACACTTATCTGTACTAAGATACTATAAACACATACCTGCTGGCACTTCCAACTATTTTATGTAACATAAACTCAGCTTTGACAGAGTACTTTTTTAACAAGCAAATTTCTTTTTTTGCAGATTACACAATGGGAAAGCTCCAGGGATATTCATCAATTCGATTCTATTCTCTTTATGACTGTTCTTTATCCTAAATTGTCAAAATACATCAAGGGGCATTCTGATACAGAAGCACTCTGATACAGAAACACGCAATTAACATGAAAATGTAACGGTTAACAAAAAAAGGAAAGTTATATAGGATAAAATACCTTTTAGCCTTGACCCATTTTACTTCTTTCTTGGGCATACAGACACATGCTAATATCCATACCTGTGCTAAATATAAAAATATCTGAGAGTAGCTGGATGGAGCCCAATTTTCTATAGGCAGCATGTTAGTTTCTCCATCTCTATATGCATTGTCATATAAAAAGTAAGAGAAAACTAAATGAGTTCTTTTTAAATGTAACTTCTTTTTTGAAAATATGCATATAAGACTATGCATTTTACTTTTCATGAATACTGACATTCTGTAAATGCAAATATGCATTTTCTACATTACAATATTACCCAAGGGAAAAAAAAAAAAAAAACAAAAACAAAAAAGGAAGTGACTGTGTAGGAGTAAGCAGGAATAGAATGATCCAGTATTGTACCATTCCCACAATGCTTGAGGATTGTCTTTTAGAGTTCTACTTTTAAATCACTTCTATTCCTATCACAGTTCATAAAAGTGGGTGAAAATTTGAATCGCAATTTCCTCATTTAAAAAAATTCACCTCCTTCATCGTCACCATGCTTGCTTTTCAAGGAAGCTTCTCATAACGATTGCAAATACGGTGACACATTTTATTTGTTTTTGTCAGTTTGGATGTAAATTTTCTTCTTAAATTAGCGCTTATAGTCAAAGTTTCTCTTTCACTTTATAGACATTGTTATATAGGAATTAGGTTAGGTATGCAATTGGTGACCAACTGAGTCCTGCATTTTGTTTGCCCAATATTTGGTCAACATATGAACAATTTTATGTATTACTTATTTTGCAACTATTATAATCAATTTCTCACATAAATAATATCTAATACATTTAATCAGTCGTGCATAATACATACTTTGTTTGATATACATTCTCTCTATCTTTTAAACAACCCTGCAAATATGATCTAATTGTTCTTATTTTGCAAAAGAGTTAACAGGTTTTCCAAGAAGTTCTGTAACTTGCCCAAGGCCACATTGTCTGTAAATGTTAAGCCTGGGATTTGAGCCTCCGTCTCTTTGGCAACAAAGTCCACTCTCTTGAGGACAGGAAATTAAAAGTATGGAACACATGTTGACATTCATTATGTGAATGCTAATAGAATACGCTTCTGCTTTGAAAATATCCAAGGTGAAACATGGATAAAACAGAAGGCCACTATTTGGGGTAATGATAGAATGATTTGCATGAATTTCACAAATTAATTCTTAAGCAAACAAAGTGTAAACCAGAGCCCTAATTGATATGAATAAAAAGGAGAGACCAAAAAAATTACCAAATTACTTCTTATCCTCCTTTCTTCTGTTTCTCCCTCTTTGTCCACTGCCAAGAAGAGTTAGGATGTTAGACATTCACTGAATTTCTTACTCTTTTTCAGGGTTGGGGGGCAGTTTCTATTAAGACAGCCACATTGAGTATAGCATGTGGCCATGAATGTCCAAGTAATGACAAAGAGAAGAGTGAAAGGACTTCTGGATGCTGGCTCATCCCAGTTCCAGCATTTGGACCACGACAGTTGGCTTCTGCAACTGTAGAGAAAACATTATAGTGTGAGAACTATGGTACACCACCAGTAAAAGTGGTATGCACTGGCAGCTAACACAATCCACGGAACACTTTTTTGTCAGGAGCATCAGGCCAACAAATTAGGCTGCAGCTTGGTAATCAACACTCTTTCTCCACAGTAAATAAAACTGTTTGGGGTAAGAGAGGAATAAACAGCAGTAGTAATTTCTGTATATACAATTTTCTGAGTAAACAAAAATAGAACATGTGTAAAATACCTTAAAATGCTTGGCACATTATAGGCACTAAAAATGTGTTGGCCATTGAAGTGAAATACTGATCAGTATGATGTAGTATCTTTTTGTCTATATACCATGGTTGTCAGTTTCTATTAACAAAATTCCTGATGTCCTAACAAAATTCATATAAACGCTCCTCTGAATTCATCTTACAAATAGGCAGCATCTGCAAAGTTTTATCTTTTAGGTTTTTTCTGCCTTGTTGAGGAAAGGGATATGGAAATGAAATTATAAATGTCCAGTTATTTCTAGGCATTGCAGGTATGCCATCTTGTACGTACTCACTTTTCTGGTAGAAAAAGTAAAGCTTTTATAGGTTGACTAACATGGCCAGTATCACAGTTAAGAATCAGCACAATAAGGATTCAAAACCAAGTGTTTTACACTGAGGCAAAAGCTCTTTTCACTCTCTGCAGAACTTCAAATATTAAGCTTTGTATGGAGATGGATCCTTCTTGGTGTAAATCTTAATCATGGAAATTGTTGTACTTAGGTCACACAGTTGTGGATACCATGCAGGGACCATACCTTGAGGGTGCCATTTACATGGTAGTATATGGAAATGGGCTCCTAGAGCTGCTCATATTTCAGCCAACACACATGTACATGAAGGCTTGAGTTTTAGGATTACCACTCTTTAAACAAACAGTCTTTGCCTTTTTCCGCGTGTAGTCACATAATACAAAACCAAAATTCTACTATAGAAGATAGCAGTCCACACACTTCAATGGGGAAAAAAAAAATATGCTAGGTTTTTCAACAGAATGAAAAGCTCATTCAGAAGGTCTGTGGTCATTTGTAGGTTTGCTTATTGATAATTTTGTTAGTGTGTTTAAGTTTTATCAATTCCTTGAAGTAAAATAACCATTTTTGGGATATATATATATATATTTATTTAGAAGATCCAATGACAGAAATAAACTCGTAAATATGAAGAACTGTAACAGAGACTGGTTAGGTGTTCACAAACTATTTCCTATGTCTTTCTGGACAGAAAGCTCCACTACATCTCCTAGCTTTTCCTACTGGTAGATGTGGCCATGTGAATGACTTCTGGCCTATGGATTGTGAGTGGACATGATGCATAATACTTCTAAAAACGGTCCTTAAACACATCCTGGGAGATGGTCTGCTTTGCTTCTTCCCTGGTCTGCTTCAGAGGATCCAGGACAATGCCAAGGTCATAGGGAAAGGTAGAACCAATAGAAGCTCCTGGAACTCTGAGACCTCCAGGACCTGCGCTGGATTATGACTGGACAATAACTAAATAAACCTTTTTTGTGCCAAGCTACTGAAATTCTGGGATTTCGTGTTCCAGTTGTTTTTCTACTCTGAATAATCTAAGGCCTATGCATAAGTATGAGTGTATTACCATCTATTATTAACATAGTGGTCAAAATCCAGACTTTTCACTGTGCCACTATTCTACTATCATAAATGATCATTTTTTCTGTTGTTGCTTAAATTTTCTAAGGTTTTCCAGATTTGCTGAAGCACCCCAATTCCCCTCATAAGTTTTGACTTACACATAATGAACTGATCTTTACTTAGCCTACTTTTGTAGTTTCAGCAACTGCCATAAAAAGTTCTTTTCTGAACATTCTTCTTAAAAGAGTGAAACTCTTTCTACTATGTACATGAATTTCAAACACCCTCAGTATTTAGCAAATAGGGTTTTTGTCCATTTGTAAAATATTTTGTCACAAAGACACAGAATAGAAATTTGAATTGTTTATTTAACCTTGCTACCAGTCTAAATCTTATGTCATTGCTACTTGCAGTGCATGTAAAAATTTCATTATATAGCAAATATTGCTATTATGGAAAGTCTCTTATAACAATCTTCATTTCCAAGGCAAATAATGTGACACTGACATCAATGAAAGAGAACCTTATGGTCTAGGTTGAGTCACTACTGGACAATGAAAACTGCCCAATACTTATACTTAAAAGATACTTTTTATACTTAAAAGATAAGTATATTTACAATGGACTAATGAAGAGAAGATTAATTGTCTTTATTAAAAACTTAGAAGCATAAATTATCAGGCCTGAAAAGTACCTGTTTAAAAATAAAATGTTAAGTTTAACTGACTAATTGCCCTTCTACTAAAATGTAGAAATACTTTAGGGTGGGAATAATTTGTTTCAATCAATAGTTTCTAAATGTCTCAAAGCATTGGTCAATTTTAACTGCATTTTAACTGTTATTTGATAAAAGATTATTTTTATTAAATTATTCAGGAAATCCAGAAAGAAAGTTGATTACTAAACAAAGACCCCCTTTTTTTTCCTAGCAAAAGTATTAGTACTAAGTGCATGAACAATCAATCCAGAGAAGACAGATGGTCAACAAAGCATTTCACAGAAAACCTGGTACTTTCCATATGTTGTTATATGCAATGCATGAAGTTTTCTGCTAGCACAGAGATTAAAAAATAAAAGCACACATCATATTTGTCTTGATTTTTCTTTTCTTTACACTAATCTTAAGTCTTGCTTACATCCACTCAGCCTAATATGGCTTTATTCTAACTTTTATAAAGATATCAAGAAAGCTTGATATATATCACATAAGGACATATTCAAAGTTAAGACAAAAGACAATGGCAATAAGAGTGGCAAATATTGTATGAACTATATAGTATCAGATTACATTAACATGAAAGTATCTGCCAATATTGCGTTCTCCTTGAGATATTACAGTATTTAGCTATGTCAGTGGTAGCCCTTCTGCTGACATAGTCTTTCTTCCTTCTTTTAATTATAATGCCTCACAATTCTCATGAGTGCCCAATTGTCTTTAAAAGGTTTCATCCACTGCTCTAAAGAAACCTCTCTGCCTATCCATTCAATTTACAGTAGGTATTTGAAAGAGTGGCAGATGCACCGGCAACAGCCATTTATTGAAACACTGATTCCATTTAAGATGGTCTAAAACCCATTCTGTCTTCCATCAAGTATAAGTAATGGCAACTTTTCCTTATTCTTTATGAGTACAAAGATGAAAATACAGAGATAGAGGATTGTTGGATTCTTCTCTTTGTGGATAAATTACTTTACAGAGTAATAGTAAATAAGCACTTCTATCACATGGTCACCAATGCTAGGTCTGTCACTAAGCTTTATGACTGCGGAAATTGGAAGCTCTAAAGGTATATACTTACATAGTCTGTGAGGAGTAGGTACTCAGCTTTTCAGTTTGGACACTAAGCTTTCAAATTAGTTGCTTGAATAGAATGCTTATGCTTATCAACGTCTTGTTATTTTTGTCCTGTTGAATTACATAATTAAGTATTCTCTTTCTATGTGTATATGCGTAATACATACATACACACACAGAGATAAATTTCATATATAGTCATGTGTATATAATAAACATATTTTATATGGCAATTTGTCTCTAACATTGTAATAACTGTGGCACTTCTCACCAGTTTCAAGTAACAAAATAAATCTTAATGCTGTAACAAGTATATTATCATTTGAAACCTTAATAGTTCTAATCTAGTTGTACAATCTTACCTTCCAGCTTGTGTGTAAGCCATAAAAGTTACTGAAAACAATAGCAAAACATTGTTTTGACAGGTGCCATTGTACAATAACTGTTCTTCTATTTTTGTACCAAGGATTACAATTGCCATTCTGAATAAGTGATTAGGGTGAAGTATGAAGACATCACATCTCCTACAATTCAACTTCTGTTATTAAAAAATAAACCCTCTGTGCCAATATAAAATGATTGGTTACTTTATTTCTCTTAGTAACTTACCTTAAATTAAAGAGAATATTTTAAATGATTCATTTAGCTCAATTACTTGATTCCAATTTTTATCAACTGGCCGAAAATCTATTGAATGAGTAGCTTATATGTAGTAAAAGTCCCACCTATGCCCAACACAACCAATATATATTGGGGATAGTACCGTAAAGATTCTTCACCTTTTGCTTTGAGGTAGCCATCTCCCCATAAACTCCTTTCCCAACTAAATTTCCATATAGGAAATTAGGATACCTCCCAACATTTTACCTCATTCATATTAAATATGTTTTCTCGATCATGTGTGAGTCTACCAAACAAATAAATATGTGACAAGAAAATATCACCATGAAAAAGAGCAATATTAATATTAAAGTTATGCCCCTGAGAAATGTAATGTGGAGAAAGTATCAGCAAACACATAACGGGAGAGAGCAAGAGGCAGAAAAATGTAAGATTGGGAGAAGTTAAGTTCAACTTCTAAGAATAAGACCATGAAAGAGATACGAACATTTGAAGAGAGTGTGGCCAGCAATGTAGAGGAGTGTGAGGCAGTAACTGCCAAAGAGTTCAAGTAGGAAGACTCCTTTCTAACAGGTACATTGTTGGTGAGGGGGTGGGGAAAGGGCATTCACGTAGGAGGATGCTGGAATTATAAACTGAGACAATATTTAGAGAACTATTTGGTAAGACTTAGTACATTTTAAATGTGGAATCTCTGTAACCTAGCAACTTTACTTTTAGGAATGTAGAGTACAAAAATATACAATCAAAGGTATATACCATATACCTTTGTAGTATATTCACCACAATAAGCTTAAAAATGGAGAAGAACGGAGATAAAAGTAACCTATAGGGGCATAATTAAAGGTGTTTTATTGTTGTTGCTGTTGTTGCTGTTATTTTTGAAATGGAGTGTCGCCCAGGCTGGAGTGCAGTGGCGCGATCTTGGCTCACTGCAACCTCTGTCTCCCGGGTTTAAGCAATTCTCCTGCCTCAGCCTCCCAAGTAGCTGGGACTATAGGCACCCACCTCCACACCAGCTAATTTTTTGTACTTTTAGTGGGGGGGGGGGAGTTCACCATATTGGCCAGGTTGATCTCGAACTCTTGACCTTGTGATCTGCTTGCCTCAGCCTCCCAAAGTGCTGGGATCACAGGCATGAGCCACTGTGCACGGACTAAAGGTGCATTTATTCTTTGGAATTCCCCACCATATAGCTCTCAAAAATGCACGTTAGGTCTCTGTATTTAGCACTTTAAAAATATGAAAATAAAAGTACTTGTTAAAGTCATGAGTACATCACAAACATACTGGAAAATATTTCAACTATAATAGAACTGTGAAAATCAGTGTCTCTGTTCTTTACATCTTTGGATTGAAAGGAACCACCAATTGTGATAAACTTCTCATTTCCTCCCTTACGGTACTTAAATACTGGACCTATGGAAAAATTTTGAATCTTATTTTACGTGAGTAATCCTTTCCTTTATTTAAAAATATTTGCAGAAAATTTTGAAAATCAAACAATATAAATAGTCAAAATGTCTTTCGGAGAACTAGTTTTCTGAAAATCCTAACTTCTCATGATTATGGTAAGTTAAAAAAAAAAAAAAAACTCAAAAATATTACCTGAGTATGTAAGTCTAATTGAAATAATAGATGAGTTTGGAAAACAAAGTTTAAAACTCCTATAAACATTTTCCTCCAATCCCCAGAGATACGGCACATTTGAAAGAGACTGGTGGGCCCTTTATTCAAACTCTATGGGCAGGTTGGTTTAGGTCCAGAATGAAGTATAGGAAAAGTTAGGGAGAAAACCTACATGGTACCTGCTTTCGTTATCCATGACTCTAGACTACCTGATGAGTGACGAATTTCTATGAATAATGATTTTCTGCGTGCATCCCAGATTATCCTCAGAGTTTCAGTCAATTGTGTACATTACTTTTGTATCTTACTTAATATGTCCTGTGTGGTCCACCCAACAACCCCTTACTTTAAGCCTTTTAGGGAAATGCAGAAAAGTTCCTCCACCTCACATGTAATGGCCGATGTCCAAGTGTGCTCTCAAGGCGCTGCTCTGATCCCTCACTGTTTTTCCCTACCACTCTCATCTCTTCCTTTCCCTCTTTCTAACAGCCTCCCCTGGGTTTTTCTTGATTCTTTTCAAGCTTCTTTAACGTGTGAAGATCCCTGGCTTACACACAAGTATGGGAATTTGCATGTGCCAAAAGCTGACTCTATCAATACATTTGTTGATGAGAATTTAAAGAGGAAAAAGGTAAGAACTCCACAGGGGTAGTGCTAATTGATTTTCTTTATAAACACGTAAGTAATTATACAAGTGACCATCTGCTTTGTCGGCATGAAGTTAATGAATACACAAAAGGAATCAAATTTAGAGCTTACTTAAATCTTAAATCCAACTGCCTAGATAGTTGCTTATATCTATCATAAGGCAAAAGAAAAAGTGCCCTAGTCTGCAGGAAAAAGACAAACAAAATAAATAGGATCCTTTGTTTTTCTCAATGAGAAACAGTACAAAAAGTGTTATGTTCATTGCAATCTCTGAAAGCACAGATCCTGGAAACTAATATATGGAATTATTTTCAAACATGACTCTGATATTTATTTAGCTAAACTGGGCCAAAATAATATAGAAAATAGTTAAATTCAACATTACTATAGCAATTTAGCTATTTTACTTTAAAAATGTGTTTGTTTTGTTTGGCTCAGCATTCCAGAGCACACATATTTCTTGTAGACAGCCATTAGAAATAAAAGAGCATAGCAGAAATTAATTCAAATGTTCACAGCTATAAAATACAACTCTCAGACTCCAACATTAAAAGGAGATCTTTTCTATCATTTTATTTTAATGGATAAAAAAGATTATATATATATATGTATACATGTAAAGATTATAGATCAAGATCTGTAGATATGTAATAGAAAACTAAAGATTTGTAAGCACAACATTTACTTCACTGGTTCAAGCTGGAACACTGAACATGTAGGATTGCAGATCCACATTCTAAGATTGTTTTCATGCATGAAAGGCATTTGGATTTATACACGGAAAATTCATAATTATGATAAGTAATATTGCTGGAATTGTTACAAAAAGCCCATTGACCACTAATTAATTCCAAAAATAATTACTGACTTATCTTTGGCAACACATCTTATGTGAGCTGCTGGATATACTGCATCGATCAAGAGAGTCCAGTCTCTTGACACTTCGAGTTAAGTGAGTAAGTCAGAATTTCTAAGTGCAATTACAAATGCTGCAAGTATCCTAGAAGACCAGGGACAAGAGTGTACATAATTGGGAGCTCTGTTGGACAGTAAGTGTGTCAGGGAAGGGAAACCCAAGGAAACAATATTTGAGCTAATAATTGAAGAATAGCCAAGAGTTCAGGGAAGAAACCCTCGATCACACTTTAAGCTAATTGTTGGAGCACTAGATACTCTTAATTCTATCCCATCATGAATATTTTTTATAAGGGCAAATATGTCTTTTAACACAGGAGGAAACATTGAAATCTAAGTCATTATTACACAACAAAATTATTTTCACAAGTATATGACATATTGGAGGATGGCAATTTAAAATCTATTTCAACACAAATGTTTAATTTGTTTTCTCCTTCAAGGAAAATGAAAACAAAATAAAACTATAATAGTGGTTACTACTTAGAGTGGATAGAGTACAAGATTTAAATCTGCAGAGGAGCCTCAGAGTATTGAGAATTTAAGATTCCCCTACAGGTTTTCCCATCCCCACTGCTAGTCTTAATTCTCAATATCTCCCTAAAATACCATAAATTCTAGGCAAATTATGCTACGTAATACCCCTAATCCCCTCTGAGTCTTCCATCTTTATATATGCTATGTTCTTCCTTCCTTCCTGAATTTCTTACTCCTCAAGGTATATCTCATTAGTTACTTTTTCTTACACCCCAAGCCAGATGACCACATTTCTCCATATACACGTTTATGATGACACATAGTCAAATTTGGCTTGTATTAACATTGTTCTATATAAGTAATTGTTGGATTCCCTCAGTAGAATGGAAGCTCCTACAGTGAGTGAATTCTGTCTTATTTATCTTTTTATATACCATAGACTGCACCTTATTTAATATTTTGAATCAAAATGAATTCAATTAAATTGAACTGAATTAGTATGCAGCCCCTCACTCTAATTCAAATTTCAGATATTGTGGCCATTTTTTTTTCTCTGAAACTGCTTAAGCAAAAGTTATAGTATGAATTTTAAGCTCAGCTTCTCCTTAAAGTTTGGAACATTTTACATAATCTCGTTTAAGAAACACCATGTTGCACATCAGTGAATTTTACAAGTAACTCAAATCTTGTTTTTAGAGTTAGTGAGTCATAGAGAAAAGCTCATTGTGTGAGAGAAAACATCATTCATTCAATCTTTGACTTACCAAATATATATTATGCCGCTTGTGTATGTCGGTAACCATTCTAAGTGATAGGGATATAATAGTGGACAAGACAGAATGTTTTTCTTCCATTATGGAGCTAGGACTCTAGAGACAAACAGGAGGAGTAATAAACAGAAATATTCATAAATAGCTATATGCAATACGAAAGAAAGGAACAGAGTGTGGATATAGAGAAGAACAGACAGGGAAAACTTTAGATAAAGGTAAGAAAACACCCCTCCATGGTGGGACCACTTAAACAGGGACCTGAACAATTTTGTAATTTGAGGATAACGGGATAATCTAATGGCATATTGAAGAGTCCAACATATTATTTACTAACTTCAGAAGACTATTTGCAGAGAAGAGGTAAAGATTAACAGGAAAGAAAAAATATAATGGGAATAAATAAAATTAACAGAACGTACAGGAGCTCTTTGAGTTATAATTGAAGCGTAATTGTTTAATTCATCCATATAGACATTTGAGCCTTACGTATAAGTCATCTATAAATATTCTTCTAGCTCCTTCACCTTATTATATACCTTATCATAACTCAGGGGCCTTCAAGAACTTCCCATGTTTGTACCATTACCTCATAACCTAAGAAAATTTGTTACCATTCTCCAACTGTTGACCTTAGTGACATATTACTTACAATGTCATCCACATGTCCTTGAAGCACTGAATCTGCTCATCTCACATTTCAATTCCTGCCTGTGGTTTGCTACCAATGATGGCTCCTAAACTGCAAGGCTTTACTAAAAATTTGTATATGAATATCTCTTCTGGTAGACTATTTCTCTATTTTTCAGGACTGTTCACAATAGGCTCGGCACGGTGGCTCACACCTGTAATCCCAGTACTTTGGGAGGCGGAGATGAGTGGATCACCAGAGGTCAGGAGTTCAAGACCAGTCTGGCCAATATGGTGAAACCCCATCTCTACTAAAAATACAAAAATTAGCCAGGTGTTGTGTCACGCGCCTGTAATCCCAGCTACTAGGAAGGCTGAGGCACAATAATCACTTGAACCCAGGAGGCAGAAGCTGCAATGAGCTGAGATTGCACCACTGCACTCCAGCCTGGGCAACAAAGCGAGACTCTGTCTCAGCAAAAATAAAAAAAATTAAAAGTGTTCACAATAAAGGCAAATAGGTTTTGCGGTTTTATCTCCAACAAGAAAACATCATTTGAACTTGCTGTTTTGTTGCAAACATTATAAAACCAACTCTCTTTCCTCTGGTATATGTAATAGGACTGGAAAAAAGGATATAGTGTGCAGAAGTTTAAAGGGCAGACTAAAATTTCTCTAGGTTCTAATGATGCCAGAGAAATCAATTCTGTCCTAATTATATGGTGAGTCACAAAACACACCCATCACTACTTGTGGATAAGACTTTTTATCATTAAAATTTTGAAAGAGCATGGATGGCAGAATAGGAAGGGAGAGGAGTCTATTAGGAAGGGGCCAGCCTCTGAGGCTGGCTGGATGTAATACAAAGACATTTAAGCTTTATTCTGGACAGGGAAATAGTACAGTAGAAAACAAACACAAAGAGATAAATGAAACCCTCCCTTTTAAACATCCTTTCTATAAATATCAGACAACACTGATAGAATCAGATTTACAAATTGTTATTTTGTCCTTGCCATAGACTTAGGGCCCATTTAGTAGGCAAAATGCATGAGATTATTATAATCAGCTGTGGTTTAATTTAATAAAAATTAATATGAGAGAAATGTAGATCTTTCTTTTTTGTATTTTCCTTCCTCCTTCTCCTACACCTTTCTTCCCCAACTATGACAATTTCAGCCCAGGCAATCTATTTTATATTTAATATCCTTTATTGCAATAAATATTTTTGTTTATACTGTGTTAGCTTTTCACCTAAATTACATGCTAAATGTATTCTCAATGGGAAAAACAGACAACTCAGCACTTTCGTATCTCTGACAAAGAAAGCAAATTGCATGTTTTACTTTTTATGGTTTCTTACTGCTTTTTAAATTCTGTCATCTAATGGGACTAATGTTCATGGTTTAGGAGTGTATTTACCATAAATAGCTTCAGCAGTTATCAGACATCACCGCTTCATTTTGGCATTTAACCAACCTCAACCACTATTTATTGCCTCATATACTTCTCTACTGGGAACATTACATCTTAATTACCCCAATCCCTATCTCTAGGTCTGATATAGAAAGCCCAAATGGAAATAACCATTTCTTGTTTCATTTATATAAAAAGGCAATACCTGTGCCTAAACAATCAGTGATCAGGGCCATGAAATTAGCAGAGTGTATCTCAGTGACCTACAAATTTCAAGTTCTATGGCAATGGAAATGCAAATTCTCTTATGTGCAAGAAGATGGGGGTCAGGGTGAGGTTGTCAAATATCTCTTCCAAATGCTTACATCTGTGTCAAAGTCTAGTGATACAGAATGCCGCTGGGGAAAAAACATAAAACAGTGATGATTTGGAAAACTGTTGACTGGCTTTAACTAAAGGAACACAACCAAGATCTTGTGCTTTAGCAATCTATCTGTTTCACCCCTAGCACACTTGCACACTATTTTTTTCCAATGTTCTTCCATAAAAATAATACTTAGCAAGAGTATAATATTTTTCAGATTATAAGAGTTTATCTCACCAATGTGAAATTAAGAAATGGATTATGAAGTTATTACGTAGATTAAGTATGTGTCTCTCACCTTAAACCCTTTGCCTAAATTTTTGTTTTCTCAATCCTTTAAGATTCAGCTCAAAGAGCTCCTTCTCTGCAAATTTTTACCTATTCGCTCCTGTAGAAATAATGGAGCTTTCCTTGGACACCCTCGTGTCTCTTCGACTTTCTGCAGTGAGTGTACTGGTTGGTTACTCGTGAACCCTTTCTACAGGGCATCTTGAGCACTTTATATTCAAAGTCAGGATTTAATGTACGTTCGCTGAAGGAAAGGTTGTTTGCTCTATCGACCAATAAGACAATACAAGGTGCTTCACATGCAGAAATAGGGATTAATATGTACTTTTGCTTTCACACTGCACTACTACATCCCATTGTTATTAAAGTATAGAAATAATACCTCCATTATTTTGTTAAGATGTTTAAAATATTTGGAACTACCTTCTCCACACTCAGCAACCCCAACAGGCCAGCTGTTCTGCCCCACTGATGAAGATAAGATTTGCTAATGATGTGTCCTGCTGGGATTTGCACTTAAAGTGATATGTACTATGATATAACTCCCTCTTTGGGTTCTGAGTCTGACTGCCTCTATACTAATCCCACATTCAACATGTCATCTGCCCTGTTCTGGACTCCACTTTCAACCACTCCACTGATCTAGCAGGTATCCTGCTGTTCTTCCCAACTCTGTTGAGAAATACTTTAGGGTAAGCTTGTCCAACCTATTACCCAAGGGCCGCATGTCGGCCAGGATGGCTGTAAATGTGACCTGACACAAATTCATAAACCTTCTTAAAATGTTACGAGGCTTTTTTGCAATTTTTTTTTAGCTCGTCTGCTATCGTTAGTGTTAATGTATTCTATGTGCGACCCAAGACAATTTTTCCTCCAATGTGGCCCAGGGAAGCCAAACGATTGGACATCCCTGCTTTAGAGCACTTTGCTCCTTCTGTTTCTCTCCCATGCTTGGCACATGCTTTGCACATACTGTTGCTCAGCACATTTTTTTATTTAAATATAAACAAACTGAAGATAAATACCTCAAACCTTTAATTATCTCCCCCTTTCCTAACCTAATTAGCTTTAACACACAACAGAATTAATCAGAATATCAAAACTCTACCTACAAATTTCACTCTCTCATTATTTTCCAAGTGTGTAACTTTTAGAAAGTTATTTCATCTTTTTGTACCAAAAGTTCCACATTTGTAAAATAGGAGAAATAGTAGTACATGATTTATAGGGTTTGCATAAGCATTATTTACATTTAAAATATGGAATGACCAGCCATTTATTCTTGGGACTACTGCTTCACTTCTCTGAATGACAATATGCACATTTTTGAAATTGGGTTATTAATACTAGTATTCACAGGGACATAAAGTAGATCCCTGCTTGCCTAAGATTGGGGTGGGAGTAGGAAGTGATTGTGAATGGGCACAAGGTTTCTTTTGGGGATGATGGAAATGTTCTGAAAGTAGATTGTGGGGATGGTTACACCACTCTGTAAATATACCAAAAGTCATAATGGCAATCTGAAATGAGTGATTTTTTGTTATGGAAATTATACTTAAATACATAAATTTAAAAGGAAATAATAACACCAGAATTCAAATCAGGTCTACCAATCAGTTCAATGTCAATATTTTTTGTTCCTTCTATCCACATCCTATAAAAATCAGTTTATGTTTAAGTGATCATACTAATTGACAAAATTGTTTTTGGGGGAAGTACTTAGTATAAATGGTATGGAGGGAATCTATGAAGTTGCAACCCTTACCTAATCATGCAAAAGAACCAGTTTTTATTGTTTTTGTAAATACAATAGGCAATCTTTAAAAAAGTTTTAGGGATAATTTGATTTAACAGTCATCTTCTGCCTATGGGTAAAGAAAAGATATTATCAAATTGTATATAGGTAAGAAATACATTTATCTTACCTTGCTAAGAAATGACTGCTCCTTTCCCTCCTTCCACATGACTGCCTTGTTTTTTGTTTCTGAGACAGAGAGGCTGATATAAGTTGTTAGAGATCTTTTCCCTTCATAATGCATGGACAACATTTCAAAAGGAACAAATCCCTTACAAACTAGCAGGGATTGAAATGAAAGTACTGGGATAATTTTACCTTTTTCTTGAAATCATCAAAATATTTACTTACGTATTAAGTACATAGTTGAATAAAGTTTATTTAGAGTGTTGAATGCCTTAACCACATTTATGAAAATGTATTAACCTTTTATGTCATGTGTTTGGAAATATTTTACCTTTCCTTAAATAAGTTAAAGAAAAGGTAATTTAAGGAGAAGATGAAAACTCAGGAGCTCTTGCTAGAATAGAATTTCAGGATGCATTTAAAAATCCTTCTAACTTTTTATATTCAATATCTAAATTCACATGTTTGAAGAAGGTATTTTCTACAAAGGGATTAGGAAAGAGAAATGATGGTTTTGGATGCATATATTTGAGATGAATGGTGTTTCTTCCTCTTTGTGATAGGAGAACCCATTCCATATCATAAGTTGTAGCCCACACTGTTAGATCTGAGAGTTTTTAAACCTTCGTGCTTTTGTGAGTTACTGGGTGTTAAAGGTGCTCCACTGAGGTTGTGTTGCCTCTGAAAAGGTTAAATGCAAAAACCTCAAAGGCTTTCAAAAAGGAGAAAATCTATTGTCAGGGAGCACTGTATCTCCCAGCTCAGGAGAGTCTGCCTCTGCTGATCCACCCTCTTACTTTGAAAGTTTGAGAATCCGTAAGAGGTGGATGGGTATGTCAAAGATGTTTAAGACCTAGTATAGGTTGGATTTATTTTTGGATTATTCTGGCTTATTTTCATTGTTTAGCACAGGAAAAATGGCAACATTGTTGTCTTATATACCTCTGAGGGTAGTAACACAGCTTTAGCTAGACAATACACTGCAATGAATGGCAGTGTTTGGAAAATGTGAATTCATGTGGTTACTCCACAAAAAAGTCTCTATGTTGTAAGAGAAGGCATATGAAAAGACAATCATTTTCCCTCTGGCAGTAATCAATTGCATAATAATATGTACAACAATTTCCAATTCGTAAAAGCAGCTTAGAATAAGGTAATAGGTTAATAGAGAAATTAATTTGTCAATAAATAGTTATTGAGCACCAAGTTGGATGCTCTATGAGAGATACGAGGCATGAAAGCATGACCGTGTATGGTCCTAATGCAGTGACAATTAGAGGTCATAGATGACCAGGGAAGTGCTGCCCTAGAGTGAACTTTTAAGGAAACAGGAGTGAAGTTAGAACTTGAGGTATAAGAGGATTTAGGTGAATGAAAGCAGGGCTATTATCAAAGGGGAGTAACAGCATGAAACAGATATGGAAAGAAATTCATTTCTTTCAGGAAATATTATTAATTCCTTTTGCAGATTCAATGTACTTTTCAGAGTACTTTAATTTTTAGATATGATTTTGAAAATAAATGAGCTGAAGAATAGTTCAGAATAAAGAGTAAAGCAATGCTCAGAGTGCTTGTGTGGGTTAATGGAAAACAAAAATATCTGGAAACTTTGTGAAGACAATATTTCCATTTAGTTTTTGGAATGAAAGAAGTCCATCAGATGAGGAATTGAATACAACACACTTGGTTTTAATCATACCTATAAAATGTGTACACTCAATAGCAGACCCTTCAAGTCTGTTCCGAAACACACTGCTCTTACGAAGTATTTATTATAACTTCAGTGAACACTTCTTTCTAGGGAATATAATAAATTATTATGCCTAGATTAAAGCATTTGTTCCATTTAATGTTCATCAAAGAATATAACACAAGGTAGTGCAGCAAACAGGGCAAAGAACACGGACAAGACTACATCTATGAAATATTAAACAAATTCATGAGAAACATTATTCAATTTATGCAGAATGTTTCAGGGTTCCCTGTGTGATATATTTTGCATTAACATAATTCATTTAAAAATGACTATTAGGATAAGAATCAAAATGTAATCCATTCAAAAGTTTGGCATTGATAATATATCTTCTTTAGTGTTTAGTCATATGTATTTAATGGTAATTAGACTTCAGAACATAAAAACATACAAAACTCATTTCATTTAGTCTGATATTTTCACCTCTCAAAACATTTCATTCTTCCAGGGTGAAGACAGGACATTTTAGGTTAATAAATTTGTGGAGGACATTTCTATTGAAAATTATGAAATTACTCGCTATCTTGATCAACTTGTACCCTGGTGAATGTCTCTCCAACAGTGACTGTCAATGAGGAATCCTTAATGAGTGGGCCGCTGCTATTGCTCAGGAGTTCCTCATTAGAGGTTAGTTAAGAATCTGCTGGAGCTCTTCCCATAAATGTGTAATGTCCGCTCCAGAAGCTATCCTTTCACATGTAAACTTTTAACTGGCTCCTTTATACACCAGCTATGACCTTGGGCACACTTCAATGGCCCCAGCAAACTAGCATGGTAAAATAGTTGCTATTGTTTTTATATTTCTGGGTCCCTTCCACGTGCTTAGAAAACAAGAAACTAAAAGGGTTTTAAAGAAGATCGTTGAGAAGTCAGCCTAGCTACTACTCACATACTGTCACCTCTCTGACCTCCAAAAGTTGCAGCACAAAGACGTAGTGAGTTATTGGAGGCAGGAGCATGACCAAGAAAATAAATCTGCAAGGTCTTTGCTGACCACTGCCTATTCACATCTACCATGAAGCCTGCCAATCAAAAAATATTTCATGATCCAATCCCATTCATTTCGAAAAAGATGATGAATGGGCTTACTTCAACCATAAGATGAAAGCTGAGGCAAAATTTTGATGCTGATGTCTACTACATGGAGCAGAAATAATTAATGTTGCTTTTTGGCAGCATGATTTATCAGGGATGACACAGCATTTGGGCCCCTATGGACTAAGTAATAACAATTACTACAACGAAATTTTGACAACTAAATTTGAAGCAAACTAAGGAACTTAATGAATAAACCAAGTTTCTTGATTTATAAAATCAGGCAATCAGGACTTTTAAAGAGAGGAAGACATTATTTATCAATATTATTTTTGTGTCTTGACACTATTTACAAGGGTATCAAAAACAAATATGGTTTCGAAGTATCATATGCCCAGATACTTTCAACATGAGACTTTTATTCTTAAGCAATTATGGGAACTGCTCAATATATTCAAATCAAGTTTTGTCAGTCTTTTTCCAAACCTAAAGGCATCATGTTCAGTAAGTATTGGAAAGTATTAGCTCTATCTAAAAGATGAAAGCATTACCTGAAAAAAAAGCTGAGTTTAAAAACACATTCAATAAATATTAGAAAGTGTTAGCTCTATCTCAAGGTTGGAAGCATTATCTGACAAACAAAAGCTGAGTTTAAAAACACTAACAATACCAGATATTCCTCTCAAAAATTCCATTTATTGAGAGTTTATTTGTATTTATATGCCACATATTATTATTGTCTTCACGTCCTAGATGATAACAGATCAGGAAATTAAGTGTACAATTATTTCCCCCCATTTTTCAATATAAAACTTGTTTAGAGGAATTAATCACCATGAATTTGCAATTGATGAAGTTGTGTTCCTCATCTTAATTGTTTTCTAGACAGATGGAAGTGGTATGAAAGCCAATAAAACTATAAGGCAGGGACTATCAAAAAATTATATAATAGCTTTGGCATTGAAGATACTCTTAGAAAGTTAAATTCTTAACATTTGGGACTGCTAATGAGTAGCACTGAAACTGATATGAATAATCAGTATCAAACTTTGACTTTCTTTTAAAAAGAACAAACAGAAAGAAATCCTATTCAATCAGCAACATGTCTGCCTCTATTGGCTTTAACAATGATTATATCAGAGACTTCTAAGTTATAACAGATCTCTTCTAATTTCACAAATTATTATGAACTAAAATAAAATAAAGCTTGCAACAAAATTTATTCCGCTACTTTTAGTGTCCTTTAAACACTTTTAATACCAAAATTCAAAACTTAACTTTGAAGGAAACCAGCATTTCTAGATAACATAAAATGAATATTAAAATTCTAATACTCTAAAATTACAGAAATATTGTTAAAATTTCAAGGACTTCAGTTCATCATAATACAAAGTAGAAATTGTCATATGAAAGTAAAGACATTTGGAATAAAACACAAGATGTAAGGATGAATCATGTCTCCACCCTAAAAATATTTCCTGGTATCAGTACACATATACATCAATACCTTGTAAATGACTATGGACCTTAGGGTATGATTAAGATTCACACATACAATGATGATTTTGAGGCCCTCAAGGCTTTTCCATTTTATTGAATAATACCCTTTTCGTATGTTTTGAAAGATTTTGACAAGAATGCTTTGAAGAAAATGCTTTCTTTCTATGTCTAGTAAATCCAAATTACTATAAACTGAAATTTTGAACAATTTGATTTGTTGGAATTTTATTCTAAACAGAGAGCTCTTTGTAATATTTTGAATTATTTTTTATATTCATACAATCCTATTAGTGGCCCACCTATCTGTATTCTATTTTTCAAGATCTTAGTTATATTGGACAATGATTAATATTGCAACTGTCCTGTTTACCACCCAAGCACCAAAATGGCTTTTATCAGAGTTAGAAAATTTAAGTATGGTGCTCTATCTTCACTTTCTCTGACTGGCAACACTGTGGTTGCATTCATGTGTGAAATATTTTTAAATCTAATTATTCTTACAACCAGTTAGGAGAAAGGGTCATTATTCTAGCTCATTAGCTGTTTAATTTGAAGGCATAACAGTGAATCTATGTTTTGACTCTCTAATTTTAATATCCAGCACTGCCAGGAAAAGGGGATTGTGTAGTAATATCATGATTCTGAGAACCATGAGTAAAATGCACACTTCTTCCTGTCTTTCCTTAAATGGTATGATATTCTGCAACTACTCTGTGCAATATTTTACTTCTAGAGTTGAGACTCAATATCACAAATTACACGTGTATTGTTTTAACATCTGCAAAAAGCATACACCGAGTACATGTACATACTCATGAATATACACTAAAACTATCTGTATCTATCATTTTTTGTTTTCAGATCAAGAAATGACTTGAGATGATGAAATAAAAAAAGAAGTATTTATTAAAATATATTTCTGAAAGATAAGAAAGGTTGGCATAAGGGCATCATCGCTTTGCTTTATTATTCAGCTATTGTAATCTGCATATATACGTATCTATCTCCATGTACCTCCATGTAACAATGACAGAAGCAATAGCAGAGTTTTGGGCTTTGTCTTAATAGAGAGGAGAGTGAAAAGTTAAACAAAAATTATAATTCATGTCACAGCACTAGCGGCAGAAAGAGTAACCCTGAAATATCTAAACAATAGGATATTTGTTGACAGCCATGTCTGTGGTAGACGTTCATTACAAATTTGACTTTCATGATATAACTATGCCTTTAAGTCGGTCATTGTATAATGGTATCAAATTAGTTTCTTGCCACTGCTGTATCAAATTACTATGAACTTAGTTACTTAAAACACAAAATTATTATCTTATAGTTCAGAAATCTGACATGGATCTCAGTGGGCTCAGATTAAGGTATCAACAGTGTTCCTTTCTAAAAGCTCTAAGGAAAAATATGTTTCTTTGCCTTTTCAGTTTTAGAAGATCCCCTTTCCTTTATTCCTGGCCCACTTTCTCTTCAAAGCCAGGAATGGCTAATTGATGCCTTCCTACTTGGCCTCATTCTGACCTTTTTCATAGATTGCCACATCTCCCTCTGACTCTCTTGTTCTGCCCCATCTTCACTTTTAAGGACATTTATAATTATTTTGGGCCTACCCTGATAATTCAGGAAATTTCTTTAAGATCAGCTAATTAGCAATCATAATTCCATCTCCCACCTTAATTCCCCTTTGCCATGTAACAACATATTTAAAGTTTCCAAGAATTAGGATGTGGAGATCTTTGTGGCTGCAGGGAGGGCATTATTCTGCCTACTACATGCTACTCATTTGGCCTCAAAATATTTACATTCGCCACAAATGAAAAACACCTTCTCCCCATTGCGAAGTTTTCCAAATTTTTAATCTATTACAGCATCGACTCAAAATCCAAACTCTTATTTAAATCTCATCAACACAAAAGTCCCAGATCCCTTTGAAATCATTGAAAAGTCCCATTGAAATCATCTAAATTAGTACAAGTGAGATTGTGGGTATGATTCATCCTGGATCAAATTTCTCTCCATCTGTGGGTTCATGAAATCTCTCAAAAAACAATTTGCTCCCAAAGTATAATGGTGGTACAGACACAGGATAACAATGATAGATATTCTGGTTCCAAAAAGTGTGAAATGAAAGGGGAAAAAAGAATCACCAGTCCCATGCAATTTCTAAATCTCTTCAAAGAACCTTTTTGTATGACTGAGTATTCTGACCTTTTGATATTTCTGATATGCCAGTGAAAGACTGTCCAGATGCACTGTGGCTTTTTCTCTAGACCATGCTTTCCTTCCAGTGAATCTCAACTTTTGCATTATTTGCCATTAAAGTAAGCTGAGAATTACTAAAATCATTAAGTCCTGTTTTTTGTTTAACAGTTCTTTGCTTACTTTATGTCTCTCCTCTCACATTTTGCTGTAAGCAGCACGTAGGAAACCAGGCCACACATTCAACAGTTTACATAGAAATCTCCCCGTGTAAATATCTAAGTTCATCGCTTAGAAGTTCTGCTCTCCTCATAACTGCAGTACACAATTCCTCTAAGTTTCTGCCTTTACATAGCAAGGGTACCCTCTCCCCATCTGTCAAATAACATGTTCTTAATTCCTTATAATTCTTCATGAGCAACGTTTTAGTGTGTGTATTTCCTCTAACAGTCTACTTACAAGGGCTTAGGTATTCTCTAAGGTGGTATGTTTTCCCTACCACACTCTTCATCTCCTCTGAGTCCTTACTATCAGAGCCATTGACCTCCATATTTCTACTAATAGTCTGTTCAGTACAATGTAGTATTTTTATTATCATGCTCTTCAAAAGTTTTCCAGCCTCTGTTTTTTGTCCAATTTCAAATCTACTTCCACACAGTGGTATACCACTGTGTATTTGTTCCTTCCTTCTGCTGTTAACAAAGTACCACAAACCAGTGGTTTAAAACAACACAAACTTCTGAACTACTTTGGTACCATGGGTTTCACTTAGCTAAAATCAAGGTGTCTGCAGGGGTGTGTTCCCTTCTGGAAGCTCCAGAGGACAATGCATTTCCTTGTCTTTCCTAGCTTCTAAAGGCTTCCCACATCACTTGGCTAATAGATCCCTTCTGTCTTCAAAGCCAGCAATGGTAGGTTGATTCCTTCTCACATCTCATCATTCCAAATTCTGCTTCTGACATCAAATCTGGTTCTCGTCTTCTACCCCCCACTTCCACTTTTAAGGACTTTTTTTATTATATTGAACACACCCAGATAATCCAGGATAAATCTATCTCAAAATCCTTAATTTAATAATATCTGCAAAGTTCTTCTTGCTATGTAAGGTAATATATTTACAATTTTCTGAGCCTAGGACCCAGATATCTTTGAGGAGCATTTATTCTGCCTACCATGAGCATAGATAGACAAGACATGTTAAAAAATAATGTAATATATTCCATGTTGTACAGGCTAGGATTTAATCAGTAACTAGATTATCCAAATTCAATTTTTTTCTATTTTTTGTACTTATCTTTCTTTGAGAGCAGCATGTTCTTTGAAAAAATAGTAAAATGTAGACCAAAAAAAAAAAAAATGCTGTAATTCAGTTCAAATCTGAAAATCAAAGTGGAAATCATCCCTTATTTACTGTCCATAACTTCACAAAAGCACTAAGACACTGTAAAGTACAGTTTTCCTTATTAAGATTTGAGTATCATTTCCTTTACTCTTTTTTGGCCTGCATTTGCATTATTTAGACTGAAATAATCCCAAATATGAAAAAAACAGGGTATCTCTGACTTATAACTTTTTCTCCCTGTATAATATTGGCATCCAAATTGATTCACAAGTAGAAATCTACAGACCATAGCAGTTCTTATGAGTATACAGAGCAAAAATGTTGCTGTGGCCACTTTAAACATAGCACAGATCAAGTGAAGCATGTGTTATTTTCTCACTAGTTCTAAAAACAAAACAAAACAAAATCTATTTAGTAATAAATGTACATTTTGATAGGTATTAGCATAATATTTACAAATAACATGGTACCTCCTATAAGGAAGAGGAAAGACATGAAATACATGGACACGGAAACAATCTTCCTAGCAGTCTAGGAGCTGGTTCCTTAAAGAACCTTCAGGATAATTGTTCCCACTCTTGACCAGTGACTTCTCGTGAGAAGATTTTTAAACAGTTTGCTTCTAGTGCTTTCCTTAGAATTAATAAAAGATAGTCTCCAAAATTTGGTCCCCATGTGTTATTTTATGAAATGCAGTAAGATCTGGTTTTATTTTAAGATATAACTCACTTCAAAATGGAGTTAACTGCCACTTGCACTGAAAATACCATAGGTGCTTTTACATTTACTTCATATTTTTTGTCTAATTGTGAATTTTATGGACGAAGGAGGATTTAATGTTCCATTAGTGGTCAGTAATTTTGCCAGCATAAAGTAACAAGTAGAAGGATTATTGAATCTGTAATACAGCAGGAGAGCTTGAAAGAGAAGGTTCTTCTATCAGCTTTGAATAGAATCTTTGTTATAGGCCAGGATTCCATAAATTTCCACTGGGTTATACAGATAGTGATAGCCTGTGTAGGGTCAGCTCCTCATCTGTATTTTCCAACATTGTCTTGTCCACTCCCTTGTACTGATGACAAATTTTTTTTCACAATTTTCCTTGATTTAACTCCTTTCTTTGCATCAGTGAACAGGTTTCTCAATATGTTTTATTCGCAATATCCTGAAGGACAACAACCACACTCCACTATTTTCTGTAATAACACAGCCCAGAACAAAGTTGTTTCCATTACTGTGTTAGGCTCTCAGAAGTAGTAAAATACATTGAATGATTTCATCTCTTTCTAAAAGCCTGTATTTTCATTTTCCAAATTGAGTTAGTGGTCTGCCAATGGTAATATTTTTCTGTGATAATACCTTATTTACATTGTTTATATTTCATCAAAACTGTAAGTTTATGTGTAGAAGTTCTAATTCATCCTTGTAATGTCTGAATAATAGAATGTAGCTGAAGAAATGTTTGTTGAACTAATATGTTGAGAAAATGGTTCCGTCTCTCTCTCTCTCTCTCTTGCTCTCCCTCTCCCTGTCTCTCCTTCCCATCTTTTCTCCCTCCGCCCTTCTCCCTTCTCTCTGTATTTTTAGTTATTAGGTCAGAATCGTAAGACAGTGCTTAATGTGGGTCACTTAAGTGAAATTTGTGTTTGTATGCACACAGGAGTATGATTGAAATATGGCTACCAGTTATAACTGTATCCGATCTAGCCAAAATGTGCTGTAATTTAAAAGAAGATTAAGTCAAAGAAGTTTGAAGAGGATTTTAACACTATTAATTCTTCCCTCCGGTAGAGCTCAAGTCATAGGGTAGCTCTCCTAGTATTAGTTTAGAACTAGGATCTTCATAAATAAATCACTGACGAAAATCACATTAATACTCTTGGGAAGACAGTTCCTCTGCCTTATACAGGAAGGCCTTTGAATGATGACTTCAGAATTGTTTTGTCCAAAGAGACTTGACGAATAACCACTTCATTTCCCCCACCTCCTCCCTGAATCATAGTAATCGCTGCCACTTCCTGAAACTGACACTCATTCACTTTATCATTTAGTCAAGGATTGTCTATGGCTTGTCTTTACAAATTTGATTTTGTAAATTCATGTTCACAAACGTTAATATATGCCTCCATTAAATACAACAGAGCATGTTTTCATAAGGACACAGTAAATCTCTTCTCAATCTGTACATGTGAAAAGGTTTCGCATGTGAACTTTTTTCTTTAACAAGGAGTAGGGTTACAAAAGGATGACAAGCCTGTAAGAGGTAAATAATTCTATATGATAAAATAATTGCTTATAATTAAATTTATATATTTTAAAGATTAGTATTTTGCAATCATGACTACATTTTTGCTATCAACATGTTTGTTTTACAGAGCTTTACAAAACAATTTGTGCAGTAATTAAATGTCTAACAAGGATTTTTATGACTGTTTGCTGAACACAAACGTACTTTAGCCTAGTAGTCTGGAGTTATTGAGTCATCATAATTTAATGTTTTAAATGAAACTAATTATAGACCTCATCTTAGCTTTGTATGAGGCCCATATCACAATGGATTTTATTTACTTCAAATGTAACATATTCCACATTCCCAGCAACCCGTTTGCAAACACATAGTAAAGCTCTTCTTTTTCATTTAGGTTTGTTCTTTAAGGCAAATGGTCCAGAGCAAGTAGAAATAAAGGGCAAAATTGATTTTCTTATAAGAGAGAAGGAAAAGGGAGGAACTAATATTTATTGGGCACCTACTGCACGTCAGCTACTATGCTGGATATCTTATGTCCTCTTATTTAAGTCACACCATAACCTACAAAGAGGCAGTTTATCCACATTTTACAGGTAATGAAACTGAGGCTTAGTGAGGAGGTTAAATAACTTGTCCTAAGGTTACTTGTCTTTGTCCAGTAAATGGCAAACTTAGGTTCTGACACAAATCATGTCTTTCCCTCTCTCCAACTGCTTCACAGTTTTTCTTACATTAATGATATCTGATGTGCACAAATGCACAAATCCAACCAGCACCTGGACTCAATTCTACAATCACCAACAGTATTCCCAGCACAGGAAATTTGCAATTGTTAAGAAGCCATTGCATTCAACTGTCTGTTACAGCTCATGCACAGGTGTTCACATTATGAAAGGGATCGTTTAATCCCTTAATCAACAGATACTGATTGATACTGATATTGATTAAACCACTTCCATCTATTCTTATCTGAAACCAGGCAAACTAGTCACTTCCATATGAAGGATTAGAATTCACACAGGACATCATATTGCAAATAGTATGGAAAGGAAAGAGAATGCTTGAACAGCATTTAAATATATTACATACATTCTACTAGATGCTTTCATATATGATATCTGCTCTAATCTTCCCCAAACTCTCAACTCATGCCTTAGCACATATACTCATGTCTTGTCATGCATCCTCTTTCATTCACCAAATTATCTTTATTTTACAGAAAAGTAAATTGAGACAGAAGAAGTTAATGAACTGGCTGTTAAGAGATAACCAAGAAGATAACTCAGGTTTTTGCCATCTGAACTCATGTTGTGGGGGGTGGGAATGGTGGATAAGAGGGGAAACAGGGGATGGGAAGGGATGACTTCTTTCTTCAAGTACCTGTATTACCTTTATGGTAGTAAATGAAATATACTGTATTTTAAAAAATATCCTAAACCACAACCATTGCACATTTTAACTGGTTGGTAGGCAGCCACTACAAAAGTCAGAGCTAATTAACTCAAAATTATATGCCATATATATTTTTTATGTTCTGTTCTGGATTTCTCTCCTACCTTTCTGAACCAATGCTTGTCATTTCCTCTTTGGATTCTCATAACCAGAGGGTGATGTCATAAGCCACTGGTCAGCAAATTGTGACATTTTGCCATATCTGATCCACTGCTTTTTATCTAGTCCATGAGCTAAGAATAGACCTATACAGTTTGAAATATTGAAAAAAAATTAAAAATCAAAGGAAGAATAATATGTAGTAATATGAGGGAATTACATGAAATTTAAATATCCTCACTCATAAGTACATTTGAATGTATCACAGTCACACCCGTCCCCTTGTGTGTTGTCTGTGGCTGCTTTAGAGTCACAACAACAGAGGCAAAGTTGAATAGTTGTGACAGAGACTGTACGATCTGTAAACCCTAAAATATTTTCTCTCTGGTTCCTCATACATAAAATTACATATGTTCTAGGCTCCCTTCTCTTCTTTCTCTGCATGGTCAGAGAATAACCACTTCCACTGGGGCTATGATCACTCGGTACATAGCTGCTCCCCTTCTCTCTCCAGAACCTCAGGCCCACAGAACACCTCCATGAGGATGGTTCAAGAGACTGTTCAAATCCAGTGTGCCCAACATGAATATTATTAACTTCTGCCTTAAACTAGATCTTCTTCCTGTGATTCCAAGTTTAGAGAAAAGCACCATAGTCTGCTCAATCGCCCAAACCAGATATCTGGGCATCTTTGATTCTTTCCTCTCCCTCTCTCATTCCCCATGCCCAAATAAGTACTGGCAACACAAACTCCACACCCTAAGTATCCTGCAGATCTACTCAGTTCTCTAAGTGCACAGATCAGCACTAGCCTAAGCTACCATCATGTAATGCCTATAGTAGTTCAGCTGTTGTCTAATGAAGCTTCCTGAATTCAGGCTTGCCTCATCCACTTTATTCCCCTACTGGTCAGATGATCCTGAAAAGCTTTTAATCATGTCACCTGAGGTAGTACTGGGTAAGTTTTTCTTGACTTTGCTTATAATGCTCCAGTGACTCCTTATTGCCCTTTGGCTAAAATCCATACCCTGCTAACCATTTCATATATCTCAACTCCCTAATTTATACTCAGAGTTTTGAATGAGCCATGCTCTCTTAAAACTTATTTTCTCTCAGAAATAAGCCTAGTCAATTGCCAAACCAGACACCAAACATACGCTCCCTAACCCCTCAAATCTTAGATCAAGTTTGTCCAACCCCCGGCCCACAGGGCACGTGTGGCCCCGGAGAGCTTTGAATGCAGTCCAATACAATTTTGTAAACTTTCTTACACAATTATGAGATTTTTTGTGATTTTTTTTTTAATGTAGCTCATCAGGCGTCATTAGTGTTAGTGTATTTTATGTGTGGCCCAAGACAATTCTTCTTTCAGTGTGGCCCAGGGAAGCCAAAAGATTTTACACCCCTGACTTAAATAATTATACTATGTGCTCCAAGTGTTTCTTATTCTCCTTTGTAAGCTACCTCACTGTAATATATGATCCTATGAGGTCTGGCATAGTGGGTATGTATGTATTAAATGAATATGTATTGAATATAATTGAGTAGAAGTTTGATGCATCTGCCAAAATAATTGTAGTCAAAACAAATCTTTAAAAACTAAACAAAATCTGCATGCTTGTAATTATTTCCTTCAGGAAGAAAAGGTAGGGTAAAGTTATTTTGCTCTTGCTTTGTCTATGAAATTCTCTGCAATATTATTCAGCAACGCATATAAGGATAATCTTACTCACAGTCAGAAAGTGTCATTATTTCCATAGGAATTCATCTGTAAATGAGAGACATCTTCACTCTCAGCACTACTTACAATTAATTTACTACTTATATTATTAGTCTAATACACTATCATTTTTCCATAAAATAAACATTAGTAGTACTATATTTCTAAAAATAAAGTATTAAGTATTAAAGAGCATCAGCCTAGGTCTTTGGAATATGAAGTATAATCTCCTCTTTACAATGATTATATAAAATGTACACGTTCTGTTTGAATAAAGGGATGCTCTTGGTAACAAGTCTTAAAAACTACAGAGACCAAATGTAAAATGTGGAATAACAAAAGAATTTTTCTAAAGACCTAATACTGCCTTTCATGCAGTAAAGATCCTTCAACAAAATACAAAATTACATCATTAATTGTCTACATTTATTAGTTCAAAACCAGATACTTCAATAACTAAATTTCTAATATTTTCTTCATATCCTACTACCATATTTACTTGCCTATATGAAAAGTAGTTGCTTCTTTATTTGGGATTGTGCCTTACTCCTCCATACTCATATTCATCTCTGACCACAGTAATCTGTTTTTATGTAAATTATTCTGGAGCAAATTTGTTATAAACAAAATACCCAACTGATATGGTTTGGAAATGTGTCCCCACACAAATCTCAGGTTCAGTTGTAATCCTCATTGTTGGAAATGCGGCCTGGTGGGAGGTGATTGGGTCGTGGGCAGATTTTCCCCTTTGGTGCTGTTCTCCTGATAGCCTTCTCGTGAGATTTGATTGTTTAAGTGTGTATGCCACCTCCTTCCTCTCTCTCTTCCTCCTGCTCCAGCCACACAAAGTGCTGGCCTCCCCTTCACTTTGGGCCATGACTGAAAATTTCCTGAAGCCTCCCCAGAAGCCAAGCAGATGCTGCCATGCTTCCTGTACAGCGTGTGGAAGGAATCAGGAGCCAATTACATCTCTTTTCTTTTTAATTTTCCAGTCTCAGGTATTTCTTTACAGCAGTGTGAGAATGGACTAATATACCATCTCTTTTCTTCATTCTTCCTACTCTCCTGTACCTCTCCTTTACTCGCAAACTTTCAACCAAGGAGGTTTCTCTTCCTTGTTTCTAATTTATCACCCCTCACTCATAAATATCTTGAAATGCAATTTGTTGCCCCACCACTTCACTGAAATCTCTCTCCCCAAAGCCATCAGGAAATTAATACTGGCCAAGTTTCATTACCTTTGCTGGGTCCTCCAATTCTGCCTTTCCCAGTAGGCTTTGCCTAGCTCCTTGCTTTGGGATTTCCATCTACTTCGGCCAATCCTCTGCCTCCTCTGGCTTCTCTCCACTAACTTCCTCATTTCCACTGACCCCAAGATGCTGCTAATTCTCAAGGTTCCATCATTTTTCCCACATTATGTCCATTTTCTTCTTCTGAAAGATAGAAACAAATCTCTTGGCTGAATATTCTCTTTTATGGAGATGATTCCTGAATCTTTATTTCTGGCCATGCCTTCTATGAGCCATTTTCTGTTTGCCTTACACTTCTCTGTAGAAGTCCGGTGGGAATATCACATTCAGTATGTTTCCAACTGGAAAACCACCCTTTTGCCTCTGCTGGCTCCACTCCCTACATTCCTCTTTTTATTTGTCAATAGCCAGTCATCTCCTCCTCACCCCAGCTTGAAGCCTCAGGGTTATCTTAGTTTCCTCTCCCCTGCTCCTGAACTATGTATATACTCAGTAAGTTACCAAACAATGTTAATTCTACTTCCAAAATATGATTCGTATCTGACCCTCTCTCACCTACCTCATAACCACTATTTAAAATATTATTACTTTCCTAGACCATGGAAATGACCTTCTTCATCTAAACTTTCCTTCCACATACTGTGTTATACACTACTTTCAGATTCATTTTTCTAAATCACAATTTTTGTCTTGTCGGTGTCCATTCCACAAAAGCTTCTAGCTCCCTGGTATTATATCTTTAGGTAAATAACATAGCTCTTTCACCATTCTAAAAACGTAAATTGGAGATTATATTTTATCCTCCAATCTTGATTAACACCCAGCACATTACCTGGCATATCTTATTCAACACTTAATGTGGATCTGCTGCATTATTTGAAAATATTCAGTTCTACTATATATAAAAAACACAAAAGGGTGGTTGAAAATTGTATTGAGCATAGATAATAAGAAAGGTATAGGCTTAAGAAATATAGGCAAATCTCATAGGATATGTTAAGCATAGTAATCAGGAAACTGATACATAAGACAAAGGCAGAATAGGGTGTGTTAATAGAGTAAGTAATTTACTAAACTGTAAGACATGCCAAATAAATATATGATAAAGAGAGAATTTGAGGTAACAAACAAGAATATTACTTATAAATAGAAAGGAATGGAAAATTTGATTCAGGATCCTGTGACCTCTGTACTGACATTTGTGTCATATCTAAGTCAGGAACCCCTTGGTGATACCTGATGTGGCTCAGCTTCATATAAGGTGCTTGTAACCAGTGACCCACACCACTCTTTTAAAGAGGCACAGTGGCAAGTACATGAAGCCACAGCCATAGTTCCATCGTAATTTCAGGAAGGGCAGGTTTATCAGTTTAAATGAGAGTCTCCTCTAGAGATATCTGACATAGCAAGATACTTTCTTTTTGGGACTTCAGGAAAGTGTTAAACTCCTGTGCTCTCAATCTCTTTGTTTCCCTCTGTCTCTGTTCCTCTCTCCCTGATAACTCTCCCTCCACGTTAATCAAGAAGCTTACTAAAACTGGTGATTTACCTTAGGGAAGTTCAGGGCAAAGCAGAAAACAGCTTGTCTTTTCAATCACAATCAAAACTCATGAGAATCAACTGGTAAGCCCATAGGGGCTTGACTAAGAAAATTGTCTGAATCAAATTTCAGGCTGAATCTAGCCTCTAGGTACTGCTCTGTAGGCTTCAATTAAGGGTTTAATTCTCCATTCACTGCTGTAAATCATAACTGGTCTCAGAAAAGCATTCTTAACCACAGCCCCCTCCCACGTTATCACCCTGAAGCAATAACATTTCACAGCTCGGACATAAAGCATTGACAGGTTTTTGCAATAAAACGTGACCTTTACTGTTAAAAAATGTTTTACGACATCTGACAAACCATTTTCTTAATAGGAAGATACATATTCACTTGATAAATTAAAATACCGTAAACAATTTAATTTTGTTGAAGATGTGAACCACAATATGTTCCAGATGGGGGAAATTTACTTTGATACATATCTACATTTTAAAAATAACAATAGATCATACTTTCTGGAGGAAAATAACTATCTACACCAACAGCATCCTCAAAAGGAACATTAGGCTTATCCATTTAGAAAGAATTTCTGTATGCCTGTAGAAACATCCATGAATTTTGAATGCTCAAATCCTAATACTCCTTGCTAAGGGTACTTTGAGGGAAAAGCAACAAAGAGAAAGTGCCTTAAAGGAGAAACTACTTTCACACTGTTGCTTTAATTCATCCAGCTCATGTTTCATGGGGCGTTCAAGTGTGCATTAAAATCACAGAACACAAAGTTCCAAATCAAAAGAGGATAAGAAGGAGTCCTAGAAAACTGTATAAAACTAGTTTTTAAATAGCTGCTTCTTCTTTAAAGTGGAACAAGAGAACATTCAGTAGTAAGGATTTTTGTTGGACTTCTTCACATGAATGCTGATCAAAGGGGCTTAGAAATCTCTGAAGAGCAGTCTTTGGAGGTCTCTGTAATATTTTCTCTCTTAATATTTATAATCATACTCTCCAAATGCATTTCTAAAGACAAAAATAAAAATTATCAGACAATGAAAATGAAATGCAATATTTATGATTGGAATTTTCCTAAAACATGTATATATGATATATATGTAAATAATTTTTGAGCATGTTCATAAGACGTCATTTGAGGTGTCACCTTATGCCCGGAAACACATAGGAAGATACAGTGTGTCACAGAATTAAATGTCAGAGGATTCTGATAACCATCTACCCTATACTAACACCAAAACATTGATAAACACTAAGATAATATATGAATGGCATCATTTGTGTTTCTGCTCCAGAGTCACATGAGGTTAAGCATAAAGGCAAGTTATAATAATAATGATAATAACAAGTTATATAATCTCTTAATCTTTACCCACAACATGGGAATCTGCTAAAAGTTTTGGCCTGGAGTAATCACGGGAGGGATTATTTGAAATTAATTTGATCTAGGAGAGATTTATGGCAACTTTAACATATTCTTATAAAGAGTTAGAATTCAGATATTTTCTGAAAGTAAGAGAGGAGCAGAACAAATCATTCTTTCATTTTTTGCATTGCTGAGCATTCTTTAGGAAGGGACTATGTCTTATTTAAATTTATATCCCTGTAATCTAGCACAACTTGGAGGCAGGATGTGTGTTCTGCAAATGAATATAATCATTTTTAAAATTTATCTTCACTTGCAACTACATATTTCACTTGTATATGCAGAGAAAGAAGTTATATTTATGAACAAAAATGTCTATTATTAAGAATAGAGCCTCCATTCATAGTATGGGACCACCGTCAATATTTTCATAATTTTCTGTTTGGATTTATATATAAGGTAACAGTGTTATTACTCACAAATTTAAAGTTTTTTTGAAGTGCTGAGAAACAGTCAATGACAAAGCCTTCTCTGCAGGGGCAAGTGTTTGGGAGTATAGTTTCCTTGGTTCCCTGCAGGATTTCACAAATCTTTCTCTGCAAGGAATTTGTCTTCAATGATCTCTAGTCTATTACATCTGCCCAGAAGGCCTCAGAAATGCTCTGTTGGTGACGGTAGGTCATAGATTCTAGAAAAACTGAATTAGTTTAATGGCGAAACTAAAATATGTTTGCCCAAAGCCCCTTTACAGAACCATATTACTTGAATATTTGAATAACATAATTATCTACTGCTTTGAGTAATACTTTGAATGGAAAACCACCCAGAAATGCACACAATGTTCACTGTGGCCTGAAACACCACTTTTTCTCCTCTGCTAGAATTCCCACCTGCTAAACATTCTTTATTTTCACAACATGTAATCAAAACATACCCTGCACTTTGTTCCCTATCTCTTGCTGTGCTTCTCTGCCACATGATATGCATACATCAGATTCATTACAGTTTGAGTTTGGTGCTCGGGGCTGTCTACAAACTGATTGAAATGTACGTTTTCTCGACCTCCTCTGCTTGGGAAAACTGCGTGACAATCAAAAAGTCTTACCTATCATTTCATGGTTAGACATTTTCTTGCCTCTGCTTATGCTGTAATTCTTACCCAAGATATCCTCCTTCCTTTGCTTCAGAGAGCCTAGCTATTCTTCAAACCTCATTTCATGTCAAATATATTCAATTTAGTCTTTCCTAACAGTTGGAGACCACAATAATTTTTCTTTCCATTGATCAATCGTACAGTATGCTGTTGATACTATCATCTGTATTAGATTTGAGGTCAGAAAATTCGAGTTTAAGATTTGGGTTTGGCACTTAACAACTATTTAATGCTATTGAATTAATGTATCCTCTCTGTTCCTCAGTTTCCTTCCCTGTAGAGCAGATAAAACAATCTATGAGACAGGGCTATTGCTTACATTGAATAAGCCTTTAGAGTAATATTAACAAATAGTAGAATCTAAGCTCTATTCCTATTACCCTTTTAAAAATATTGTTTACTTTCAGTTTTCTAAAAGTTCCTTTAGGAATCTACTGTTTTGTATAACTACAGCACCATGTGCAATACATAATAGGAATGCAATAATAGGGTTTTTTTTTTGTTTTTTTTGGTAATCTAGATAGCACATACAATAAGTAGTATATATGTACAGTACCTATAAAGCAGTATCTATGTAGTTGTAATCTAGATGCTGTAGTTGCACTTATAGTAGAGAAAATATTCTACACGGCTTATAATCTATTTAGTAAATAGTTCTAGCCTTAAATCAGTAGTAATGCTTTTCAAAAATACCGTATAGCTACTGATTGATCTAGTTCCAACTTAATTCACAAATTCCACCGAACATGGAAATATTTTAACATGATTCAAACTTGAAATGCCATTACATTTAATGTACATTTAATTAATTTTTGCAAAATAGAAATTACCACTTGATGCCAGATTATATAGCTCTGAAAATGGAGTAAACTATTAGACCTCAGCACACTATTGATGGTATTTGAGACAGACATTTTTTACATGAACCATATAGAAACATAATTTTTTCACAGGCATAAGAACCTTATGGATATAATCATGACTGGTGTTTGTTGAGCTATTTTGCCACTTTGAGATTTTTCTCAATAGCATTATGTAATGGAAATATCTAAATACTTAAATATATGTTGGAAACATAATTTACTAATAAGGAACAATCTCTTTATCTTGAAATCTCAAATTTCAACTAAGTGCTCAGGTTTGGAAATCTTAGCCAAGTATTCAAAATGTGATTTTTTGTACATCCAATATTTTCTTTCTTTCTCTCTCTCTCTCTTTTTTTTCTTTTTTTTTTTTTCTGAGATGGTGTCTCACTCTGTCACCCAGGTTGGAGTGCAGTGGAGCTATCTTGGCTCACTGCAACTGTCACCTCCCGTGTGTTCAGGCAATTCTCCTGCCGCAGCCTCCTGAGTAGCTGAGATAACAGGCATGCGCCAACATGCCCAGCTAATTTTTGTATTTTTAGAAGAGACGTGGTTTCACCATGTTGCCCAGGCTGGTCTCGAACTACTGACCTCAGGTAATGTACTCACCTCTGCCTCCCAAAGTCCTAGGATTACAAGCGTGAGCCACTGCGCCCAGCCTCTTTCTTAAAATACATGTTATAAGCAGATTTCTTATGTTTTAATTTGCATTTTACACAACATAACTGAACTAACAGGTTTTCAACAAGCATATGAAATAATCAGCTATCCTGTCTATAAAGGATAATGAGAATTAAGGAGTATCAGGGCACTAAGAAATCCGTTTCAATTTGATTCCTTTCCTTCCCATATTAATTTCAATTTGCTTACAAACATTGAAAAGATTTTGGGTTATTGTTAACATTTTGTACAAAGCTATGTTGGGCTTAACTTTATTATGAGTGGTCAAAAAACAACAACAACAACAGCAAAAAAAAAAAAAAACACACACACACACACACAAAGAACATCAAGACATAAAATTCACAACTGCATCCCCACATGTGTCAAATAAAGACCTGTTCTGGGAAAACTGCTGCTACATATCTTCCAGGTTATAGTTATGGTTTTAACTACAGTATTAAATCTGTCCTCTCATTTTTGGAAATAAAAGGTGCTATTAGTGACTAGCCTCTTCTGAGTGTGTTCAAGTGTGTTTGGGAACACATAAGTTCACAATAAATGATCCAATAGAAAAGCAAAGATGGCTGAGTCTTAGGGTCATGGTTGTCCGTGTTTCTATGGAAACTTAGTGGAAATCATAGGGTTTTTAAGGGGATTTTTATTCACATCTCAGTCCTTGTCTTTAAATAATCACTTTGTTACCATTCAGCATTAAGAAATGGAAGTAGCACAAGGGTTGAGTTTGTAAAAAAAAAAAAAAAAAAAGTCTGTTTTGAAGTTAAATTAAAGGTGTTGGAATAATTCAGCCCAACATAATAAAAGCAATCACTCACCTCTAATGCTTCAAGTGTTTCCTCTGCAATAGCAATTTCCTTTCCACCTTTGAATGATCAGATTCATGAAAAACATACCCTGATAATGTATTGTTCAGAATTCTATATTTTTGGTGGGGGACTGACTCCACCTCCTCTCCTGCTCCCTGTGGGCCTGACTTTACCCACCTGAAACTCCTGGATACTGTACTTACCACAGGTAAAACCAGGAGGTTCTCCTTGTTCAAACCTAACGTATATTATACTTACAATTTTATCATTTTTGAGCTTACTGCTGGTGCCTTTCCCAGCTTAGAGTTCTGTAGAAATAGTTCTCAAATGGCTACTTCCACTAGGGATTTCAGAAGAGAATGGAAGAAAGGAGGATTGATGGGAGAATGCTGGATCCAAAGTTTGAAAACATGGCTTTCCCTCTAACTGGGAAAATAATGAATCAATGCACTCTTTCCTTCCTTCAATTGCCTGACTTCCAATATTGCCCAAATTTGTAAACTGTGGAGTTAAAGAGAAGTAATAAATAAAGTTTAATGGAAATAAAGTGAGTTACAAAACTTTATTTTTTAAAGAGATATTCAATAAGGCCTGAGAAATGAGGATATAAGAAGAAATAAGAACAAGAAAACCTCAAGATGTAGGAAAAAATATTTTGTGAAATACTTGAGGAATAAACCAGTAAGGTAATATAAATAATAATTTAGAAATAAGGGAGGTTTTTCTTTTTCTAATCAATATAAAACTTTATTATTGGCCCACATTGTACCAGGATGCTTCCACTTCTTGGACATAAAATGTGATCACAATATATCTTGTACTCCCAAAGATTTTATAGTCCACTTCGAGAATCAATCATGTATACAAATTAAGCCGTTCACTGCGTGACAGCAACCAAAAAGGAGGTAGAAAAGAGGCACGCGTGAAACACAAAGGAGAGAACCATAAACTCTACCTTGAGAAGCAGAAGTGGGGACACTTAGATATTAGCTCAATTTAAATTTGAGGTTAATAATAACAGACTATGACCTATTTTATTTATGTATGTATTTATTATTTCAGCAACTGGTTCTCGCTATGTTGTCCAGACTGGTCTCAAATTCTGGGCTCAAGTGATCCTCCTGCATCAGCCTCCTGAGTAGGTGGAACTATACGTATATACCACCTTGCCCAGCTATTTGTATTTGATTTGGCATATTTTTATAAAGCTTCTTGTAAGCATGGGGTTTTTGAAACTCTCAACCCACTTAATCCTTATAACTATTTTGTCAGTTGGTAATATTATTCAGCCCTATTTTACAGAGGGTAAAAAGTGGGACCTGAAAAAGGTAAGTAACTTGCCCAAGATGGTGCAGCTAGTAAGTGGTAGAACTAGATTTCAGACTTACGCAGATTTGGCTACAGAGTTACCATCATGTTGTCCATAAGTCATCAAACTTGGATGCTAATCTGATTTACATAAACGTTTTTCCACCACTTGAAATAATACTATAATTTGGAAGTATAAAGTCTGAAAGTTTAGGTTTTCATATGGCCCACAGTCAATAAGCACTTTTCAAGAAATATTGAAGACAAAAAATGAGATTATTAGTACTAAAATGTATCTACTACATCCAGAATGCCTGACTTACTTCCCATATGCCAATATGTGATACATTTTCTCACATTTGGACTCAACTCCACCCTAACAAACACAGGCAAGATGAATCAAATTTAAAAAAAATTACTTTGGCTTTTTTTCTCGTATGGAAGGTAACTATTAGAAAAGACCATGAAATATTATAGCAAGTATTATCATTAAGGAGATAATTCTGGTTTTTAAAAAGCAATAGGCATTTAGTGGCATGATTCACCAAATGCAAACCCTGGGGACCCAAGTCCAGCCCTAAGATGACAGTGAGCAGCCACACTGGCTGGTTTCTTGCTGGGAAAGAAAGCCAGTGCTGCTGACTCATGTCCCAGGTGGCCCAGACGGAACAACCGTACCTTGGAGTAGAGTTGTTAAGAGCAGCTGCTGAGGAACACAGGAGCCTGAGCATCAGGCCTGTGACACCAGATGAGCTAAATCACTTCTCTCTCTCAGCTTTTCCTTATAGTAAATGGAATAGTCAAGTTGTGAAAACCATAAAATGCAAAGAATCAAAATCATGGATTTGTTTAAAAATTAAAATATGTAATAATGGGAATAATATCATGTATGCCAAAAATAAAAATCTTCAGTGTGTCTTCTAGTATGTACAGGAGAAGACACTATTCCATCTTTTAAAACTTTTGGATGGGCTTTTCTTGTGGCCAGGATGAGGACATGAGATGTCTTGTTCTTCCCCACAATTGTCATCTCTGCAAGATAAGAAGAGTGTTTTAACAAGGAATTCTAAATTTCTATGTAGAGATAAATGACAAGAATCTACAGATTCTCAGAGAAAAGGTTTTGGGGCGATGAGGTGACAGCAAATGATAGAGAAATTACAAGAGGTAAGGAAAGATTGGCTCAAGGTGGAGGTTCATAGGCCTATGCTGCATAATGGTAAACGCAGCCCGAAGGAAGGGAACGTCCAGCAAGAAGTTTCTGGAGGCACAAATGACCAAGGAGTTTATGTGTCTAAAGAAATACATTGAGTTCCATCTTCTCTCTTCATCTCACTACTTCCAACCCTATGATCATTGTGGCACTAGTCCATTGGTTTTCCTGGCCCTTCCTCATATCCAGCTTTCCTGATTTTTCCTCAGCTTATTTCCAATTAATTTCCCTTCTTCTCACTTACTTGTCCTTCAATGTGTAGCCTCTATAATGCAGTCGTTAAAGTCAGAAATCAGAAAGAGGTATCTTCTTTTGGAGGAATGCAGAATGTTTTATTGTGCTTAATGAACATCCCATAATGCCTCTGAATAGGCTCTTAGAGTTTATCATGTAAGTATGTATAAACAGATAATATTTAGATATATATTTTATGCTTGATAGAATATAATTTCTCTCTTGAGGAATTTAGATGGAGCTATAGTATATATTTAGTTCTTTTAAACTGTAATTAATTTCTTGATAGAGCAAGGAAGTTGAATAAACTATCCTATAAATATATGCAGTATGTAAAATGTTTTAAAACAGGTGTCTTAAATTCTAATCAGTTCATTAGGAAGTTTTGCTAGACTGTACATTAAATAGAGCAAAATATCTTTATCAAATGTCATGACGGGTCTGTGGTAATCACCTTCCAATTTAAAATCTGTTCTCCAAATACAAACAAGCAAATTCAATGAAACTACGTTGAGTTATGTGTTATAAAGATATTGTGAAAACTATTTGGATGAATTTTCTGAACTTCTGTGCTGTATTTTATATCTGCCACTATTATTTTCATCTCATTTTTCCCTATACTTTTTTTTTTTTTTTTTTTTTTTTGAGACGGAGGCTCATTCTGTCTCCCAGGCTGGAATGCAGTAGTGCAATCTTGGCTCACTGCAACCTCCACCTCCTGGATTGAAGAGATTCTTGTGCCTCAGTCTTCCAAGTAACTGTGACTACAGGTGTGTGCCACCATACCTGGCTAATTTTTTGTATTTTTAGTAGAGACAGGGTTTCACCAGGTTGGCCAGGCCGGTCTTGAACTCCTGACCTCAGGTGATCTGCCTACCTTGGCTTCCCAAAATGTTGGGCTAATAGGCGTGAGCCCCCGTGCCCAGCCTCACTCTTCTTTTTCATGATTCACCCTGTCCCGTTTCCTCTCTATCCTCTCTGATCAGTACTTCCTCCTCTTCCTCTCCAATCTGATTCTTTGATTTTGACATTCTCTAGACTTTCATTTTCTTGCTAGCTCTCCACTCTTATTCATACTCTTAAAGAAGATCTCATACACTCTCAAGATTTTACCTCTGTGTTGATGAATCTTAGTTCATTTGTTCCAACTCAGACTTCTCAAATGTTCATACCCACCTCTCCAACTTGCTGCCAGGCATTTCTGTATTCCTCATTCCTGAGTCTAACCAATCACCAAGCCCTATTAATTTTACATCTGCAATATTTCTTCAGCCTGAACTCCTCACTCCCCAAACCCCCTATCCAAATAGTTTTACCAATAACCTCTCTGTCCTTATCATTTATCCTGGGATTACTGTAATAATTACCTAATTGGTCCCTCTGCCTGTAATTTTGCCCATCTCAGATCCATTCTCCACATAATTGGCAAAATGTTCCACCTAAAGTGCATATCTGACCTTTTTAGGCCCTGCTTAAAATCTGTCAATGGTTCCTAGAAGTTTATAGAATAAAGACCAAGCTCTTTAATCTGTTGTAAAACAAGGCCCTGAAACTTTTCAGCTTCGATTTTTGTCCACTCCACATTAAAATATACACCTCGGAAACATTTACTTCATTGAAGCTCCCAATATTCAGAGGATTCCTTCTCACATCCAGCCTGTGCCTATAAACTCTCTTTCTATATCCTCTCTATCTCTTCACCTAGTTTTTCTTAGAAAAATCCACTTAATTCAGAGTTCAGCCTTCTCAGGATACCTTCCTGGCTCCTCACATAGGTGGATTATCTGCATCTTCTAACATCTCCCATATTAACATGTAGCATAACAATCTGTGTCATGACACCATGTCATATTGTACTATTTGTGTAACTTTCTATATCCATCAGCTCTACTGGACTGTGACCTCCTTGAAGGCAAAAGATCTATCTATGCATTCAATCAATAATCATTTGCTGAGTACCTGAGTTAGATACTAAAGAAAAATGTTAACTAAGTATTTTTCCCATACATGAAGATTATTATATACAAACTTAAGGCACAAATTGAGTAAATTTCATTTTCTCTGTCTTATACTATGAATTTACATATTTCCATTATTATATCTTATTATTTGTACATTTTCTTATTTAAAAAGGTATCCAATAGACATTTCCAACTTCGTGTGTGTATATATGTATGAGATAAACAGTTCGCCAGATGCTTTGAGATTATATGTGGGTTATGCAATGCTCAGTTTAACTGAACTTTTATAACTCATTTAACTCATATCTTCAATCCCTCAAGTTGTATCTGAGTGTGGTTTGACTACGTAAATATAATACTATGCATATATAAAAGGTGAATTGTGATTGAACACTTACCCAGGACAGAGCGGAAGTCACTGAACTATACCACTCTTCTTTGGAGCTCTGGGTATATACATCTAAAGCCACTGTTTGATCCACCTCTCAGTGTATCAGGCTCATTCTCCCTTACTGGCTATAGTGTTAATTACTCTTTAACCTACTACACGTGGATACTATTAATTATTCTTTAACCTACTACTCGTGGTTTCAGCTCTAAAGAAATAAAAAGTTGCATTAAAGCAGAATTCCTTATGTAACTAACAAGGTACTTGGCGTATCTAGAACTACCTCAGCAAGAGTAATGTGTCATTTTCCAAGGATGAAAATGTGTTGCTATTAGTCCACCTTTTCACATAACATATCTCAAAAAGAGGTATGTTAGTCCTTAGAAATGAACCTACTTAGCATGCTTAGAAATGGATCCTCTAGGGACATTTTTCCCTTGGCTGTGGTGTTGGACAGGAAAACATTTCTAGCAGTTAGTCTCTTAAAAAACAACGCGTCGGCCGGACGCGGTGGCTCACGCCTATAATCCCAGAACTTTGGGAGGCCGAAGTGGGCGGATCACGAGGTCCAGAGATAGACACCATCCTGGCCAACATGGTGAAACTCCGTCTCTACTATAAATGCAAAAATTAGCTGGGCGTGGTGGTGCGCGCCTGTAATCCAAGCTACTGCGGAGGCTGAGGCAGGAGAATCGCTTGAACCTGGGAGGCGGGAGGCAGGAGGCAGAGGTTGCAGTGAGCCGAGGTCGCGCCACTGCACTCCAGCCTGGCGACAGAGCAAGAAAGACTCCATCTCAAAACAAACAAACAACAAAAACCAACCAAACAAACAAAAAAACCCACAAGCTTGTCTCCAGGTAGCTTTGCTGGACTTGGGAAGTGAAAATACAAGGCTCTCCGATAAATTTGAATTTTATATTTTAAAAAAAGTATTTGTTGTTTATTTAAAATTCAAAGTTAACTAAGTGTCCTGTATATTATCTGTCAATCCTACTTCCTAGACAGTAGTCGAAAAGACTGAATACTGTACCATAGTTAGGTAAGAAAATTAGAAATCTCATTGTCATCAAGAAAACAACGTACCTTAACTTTACTTTATATTTGTTGTTTACCTCTGCGAATTTTTTTTTTCCCATCTCTGCCCTTCCCTTTTGCCTAATCTGATGAATTAGTCCTTCTGTGATTTTTTACATTGCAAGAGAGTGCTGACCTCTCATTAGCTGGTGATAAAGGTCAGTTTCCTTGTTGGCTAATAACAGCTATCTCATTTCGATAAATATAATAAAGAATGAGAGAGTAATATGGAGACTCTGTAGTGTTCTATTTTTGGTTTCTACTTTTCGGAATGCTATCCCCCAGTGATTATGGGAGTGTATAATAATTTTCCCATTATCCCAGACTCTGTCTTCTCATGGATTTGGGGTGGAGAAAAAGAAATGTCAGGCTAGGAGGGAGAAGAGTATTCAAATAATCTTCCTTTCTATGTTGTTTTCAGTAAACTACCCTTTATTTGATCTGAGCTTCATATATACCAAGGATTTGCAGGCTTGACATGTCTTACTTTGGCAGTGATTTTCAAAGGGGATGTAAATAGAATATTCAGGATTATTTACATGAATTACAACAAAAGGGCAAGCTATTTCAGTATGGACCTCCAAAGAGAAATTATAAGAACAAAACCCAGAGAGAGTTTTCTGCCTCTGAGTCTCTGCCACTTATTAATATGTAAGCATATTCCAGCAATCATTTTCATTTCATTAGTAAAATATTGCCCCTTTTCAGCAAATGAGGAATAATACCATGTAATTCTTTTCTGCCTAACAAAGACAAGGAACCACAGAGAAAGATAAAGTGTCTACCAAGCTAGATCTTTTGTAAATACCACTGTACTGAATATAGCAGCTTTTCTTAAGCTTAAGAACAGATAATTCTGTTTCAGGCAAGAGATAAGCTCAATTTGCACATAGATAGCAAGCTGTACTTTAAAAGAACACTATCTCTTCCTGCTTGAAATGACCTTTTACAAACTAAAGTAGTTTCAAAATTAAATACTCTGACATTAATATATTTTTTCATCCTATCTAAAGAATACATGTGTATAAATATATTTATATACACAAACATCAAAATGTACAGAGCATGCAAATTAGTTAAGCAATTATTTATGTGTCAAAAGTGAATCACCAAAGAATTCACTACAGGTTTTCTTTGAATTCTGACAGTTAATTTTTTAATATAATTGAAAATATTTTATATCTATATATCTGCTTCCACTGAAAAATAACTACTTCATAGAGCAAGATTCACTCAAGTTCATTTTTAAATTTTGCATCAAGAATATCAGTTATACTGCTTGATATTTAGAAGATAAGGATAGGGTCTCTACATTAACTATGATTCATGAAAACACAATTACATTAAATAGTTATTTCTTTCTCAGTAATCAGTCCTGAGTAAATTTTCCCAGCTACATTTAATCTGAACACTATTAATTGGTTTTAGTATATTGTGTAACCAATGTTGAATTTGGTTTGTAAATAGTACATGAGAAATTAGAATAATTCTATGATTAATATAAGCCATAGTGAGTGAAAACTCTACTAGTTAATGTGAAATATAATTGGATAATACTCATTCATGCTTAGATTTAGACAATACCTTAGCCATCAGTTGTTCTAATATTCTTCTGTATCAGGATACCTCCCCCCACAGAAAAGCTAGTCATGGGTGGTCAAATTAGCTTTTCAATAATAATGCTTTGTTAACATTATTAAAATACCAATGTTTAATGAAACAGTCCAAGTAGCATATTTGTTCAAAAGTTATTGACTTATATACATAAATGCATTATTTTTGTCAATAAATTTTGAGTTCCTTCTATGTTCCAGACACTCTTCTAGGCACTAGAAATACATTAATAAGCAAAACAGGTAAAAGCTCTTAAATACATGGAGCTTATATTCTTTTGAAGGGACGTATGGAGCCAGGAAGACCTAAATGATAGTTATTCAATCAATTTTAATTTAAGTTTTTTCTGCAACTATTTATTAATAATCTACAATATCCTTTGACAGATACTGTAGAACATACAGAAAATTATAAAACATGGACTACCCTCAAAGTATTTGTAAACTTATGCATAAGACAAACATAAGATATAAAGAAGAATAAGGTGCATAGACCCAAATGTCTTGCAACTGAAGAGAAGCAAAAGATTATTAAATTTAGAAGGGTTGGAAAAGTCTTCTTAGAATATATCACAATGTTCTGATGGATTTTGAAAAATTAGTATTTGGGGAAAAAAGTATCTCATGCTTCAGGCACAGAACAAACACAAACAGGCCAGGTCTTTACATTTTAAACACTTTGGAGGAAAGAAGAAGGGCATCTTGTCAGAGACGTGTCCCATTCATGGACAAGTGTGGTCTGAGACTGGAGAAGGAATGGTAGGTTGAGGGATAATTATCATGCATCTTAAATGCAATAGCAGGAGATTAGTTGTCACTCTTTAGAAAGTAGGGAGGCAATGAAGATACTTATGGATTGTGACATGTTAATCTGATTAAGAAACCATAAATTTAAATTTAACTGGAGTAATGAAAATGGCAAAGTTTAAGCCTACTTAAGAGCTCATAATACTTTTAAGAATATATTTTTATATATTCTTGATGACAAGAGGGTTTTCTTTTATTATTTGGCTTTTGATATGATCCATTTTGGGTTTTATCTCTCATAGGCAACTATGCTTTGATTGCGTATCACATTAGTAGCTTCATCATATATCCAAAAATGTTTATTTGTGAATTGCTGTCAGAAAAAAAGTGTCAGAAGAGTTTTGCATCTATGTGGATAATGATAAAATATGTACATTTTAACATTTTTTCTTTTCATATTATATTAAAAACATTACAGCATGATTTTATCAACAACCCACTCATTAAAATATCAGTCTTTATAAGAAATGGAACAAAGTTTAAAATATAATTTCAAGTGCCTTTGAAAGGTTATTACTCATATATAATATTTATAAACATAATTCTGAGGCTTGGTTTTATCACCAGTAAACAATAATAATAATATCCAAACTTCAAGTTTATATGAGGATCAGATACATACTCTTCACCTGTATTATATCTCTCATAACAACCTTGTAATTTAGCTATTTGCACTACCATTTTACAGATGAAAAAGACTTCTCCATCTCAACCCCAATACTCTCTCGTCTCTATCACAATTATATTGCAGCTGTAAATCATACGAACACTGTGGGTACAGAGATGAAAACAATTATACACAGGAAAGATAATGAGAACCCAATGTTTTAAAAAATATTCAAGACTTGAATTTACAGATGTATACAACGTTGGAAACAAAAATACTCCAGATAATCTCTCGCCAATTTTTTCCACATTTTGAACTGAGTGTGTGAATGATTTATATGAATCTTATGAAGCTGTGAAACAAGAATATGCAAGTTGACATAATGAAAAATGAACTAGCAATACGAAGTACTATCCACCTGGAATTCTTGTTCCTATCCTAACTTACTCTTAGCCTCTAGGGAAAATTTCATCTTCTAAAAATTTTACCTTTCCAGAATTTTAAGTGGATATATAGTTTCTAGGCTATTACTACAGGTCAGTTATGTGCAAAATGCACTAATATTAGAAGCTAAAGAAATATCAAGATATGCTAAATGTTAATTCATTAAAATACAATTTTTATTTTAAAATAATAATTTGTTTTACTGCAACTGGTCTTCCTTAAAGAAAATATATAATTGCAATAACTTTGTATACAAGGCCAAAAGTTCCATATGGATTTCTTTGAAAATTTCTCTCATTGGTTATGAGGGAAACTAATGATTTTTGATTAATCACTGAATAGATAAAATCTGCCTCAATTACTTAGAGAAACTTCTGTAATTACCTGTTCTTTAAGCAAAGAACTGAATAAGAAGACTGCTCATCTTGAAAGTGAAGTATAAATATTTCATATTTATCTACAACTTCTATTTGCAGAGATAAACTAATTTTTTAGACTTTGGCAAAAGTATTTACATGCTGCAGCTTAAGTGTTCAAAGAAAATGATGAGATTGAGATTGGAAAATACTCTGTCATCATTTGTGATGTGATAGGTGCTGTTAGTGATTCCTTTGAATCTGGACTGCTCTATATGTCTCATATAATAAAAAANAAAGAACTGAATAAGAAGACTGCTCATCTTGAAAGTGAAGTATAAATATTTCATATTTATCTACAACTTCTATTTGCAGAGATAAACTAATTTTTTAGACTTTGGCAAAAGTATTTACATGCTGCAGCTTAAGTGTTCAAAGAAAATGATGAGATTGAGATTGGAAAATACTCTGTCATCATTTGTGATGTGATAGGTGCTGTTAGTGATTCCTTTGAATCTGGACTGCTCTATATGTCTCATATAATAAAAAATAAAATCGACTTTGTTTTTAACTTTGGAAGGTAACTAAGGGCTGAAAATTATACTTCTTAGAAGTACAGCTAAAACCTGAAGAAAAACTTCCAAGCTCTCCTTCAAAACTGTTTAGGTATTACAGGAAGAACATTTGGATTTGAGTACAAAGATGTGAGTGAAATCAGGATCCAAATATGCAATTGTTAACTATAAGAAGATGGCTAGATTTCTTTCTACGTGTGAAAAATACTAAGTTAATTCCTTGCCCCTACAGCATGCCACTAATACTCACCACAGACACTTCTTTCTTCAAAATAAAACTCTGTCTTTGCTCAGGAAGACAATGCGTTAAGCCCAAAAGATGTATCATAATTGGTCTAAGAAAGTCATGACTAGCATACTCACCCTTTCCAGAAATTCTCTTTTAAACCTCTCTTGCAGCTAGGGATGAGTGGGTGACCCAATTTTGATCAATGGAATATTAACAGAAAATTGTTGAAAGGTTTCTAGAAACTTTTCCTTCCATAATAAAAGGAGAGAGCTACCCTAGGCAATTTCCTTGTGGCGTCCCTTCTTTTCTTTTTTCTGCTTTGAGTAGAGAAGCTATCTAAGCCTATGACAACCATCTTGCTTCCAGAGGGTGAAAAACAAGAGGACTAACACTAATTCATTAACAATGGCAGAGCAAGCAAACAGGATGATTGTGGGTTACCACAGAAGCCCTGTGCCATTTCCACACTGATTTTATCCGGGTATCTTGTTTTATATGATAACTTAATATTTTTTCTTTGCTCATGGCATGGCAAATAGGATTTTCTGTTACATGCATCTAATATTTGGGTTTCTTAGTTCAGAGGAAGTACCCAGTAAATTAGTTGTAATTTAATAAATTCTTAATAATTGTTTATTTAAAATATATATTTTCTGCCAGGTAACTAAGCCTGCATTTTAAAATTGCTAGTTTTGGATTTTTTTGTCATATTAGTATTTTCATTTATATTATGTACAGTGGTTATTTGTTGACGTGACTACTTCATGATAATTCCTCAAGAACATTTCTAAACATTGCCCTCAAGTTCCATAACTGTGTGGAAAAATATCTCATAAGGAAATTGCTTTTTAAAATTAATAGATATGGTAGAAACAAACGCAAGAAGAAAAAGTCCAATGCTCTCTAGATACAGCAGTAGGAACAAAGTACAAGTGGATTAGAAGTATTGCAATCTGATCCATTTGAGAGTTGGGGTAAATCTGTAAGGAGATTTGTGTGTGTGTTTTTGTGTGGGACTCTTACTACATATTATATAGGTTTTAATGGTATGAATAAAACAGTTCAGTGAAAAACACTGTGTATGCAGAGTTCTGTTTATATGAGATGGTAAAATCTGATTAAGTTTTCCACTAAAATAGTTATTAACAACAATTTCTAATCTTAGTAATTCTATTTTCAGTTTTGCTTGCGAATTTCTGGATTTAAATTATTTTTCTGCAAAATCATCATCATAAGTTTTCCACATTTTTCTTGGAAATATGTGAAACAAAATAACAGTCCTGTAATATACCATCTACAGCCTAACACTAAAATCACATAGAAGAGTAAAGCCCATTTACATAGACCCTGTGTGATTTCCCATCTACAAATCTGTGCTCCACTTTTTTCAGTATCTCCCAAGTCTCCTGTCTTGTACTTTCACATTCTATAAGGCAAAATTCAATTTTTTTCATCACCCAAAGTGACGATTTATTTGAAGTCCTTCTCCATCTTGTCATCATGTCTACATTTTTCTACAGTAATTAAAACTAACTTTGTGTAGAATTATATTACCAATTTTAACTTTCCTAGTGAACCATGAGTTTCCTGAGAACAAGGCCAATTTTCCTTCTCTTCTTCCCCAATTCCTAGTAAGCTGTTTATTATGTTCCTTGAAGGCAGCATCACTTTTACTGACCACAAAATGTGTGAAATAATGTTTTATATAGGCTATCACAAAAAAATTAACCTTTATCTTACTTTGATATAACACATGGGGTGCAAGGAATGGAAAGTTAGCTCCTTTCTATTTTAAGATCATGATGTTCTCTTGAAAAAGGCAAAGGGAATAAATGTAATAGGCAAGACAAAATACAGTATTGAAAATGTCCCCCATCCTTATAGTCCACATCACATATCCATCGAATGTGTGAATTAGTACTAGAAAAGCCAAGAAAGGCAAAGCAGTGGACATAGAAGAAGTCACCAGAGGGAGTAAACTGGATTTCCAAGAAAGTGTGCATGTGCGTGGGTTTAAGCAGCACAGAGGTGTGTGTAAAAGAGTAAACCTGTGTGACAGCTGCATTAAAGATAAAGATTTTGAGGAGTTTAGCAAAAGAATAAAGATAAGATTATAGAGCAGTGATAGATGCAAGTGATCAATTTCTACTTAGAGTGTGGGAGGAATGTGAAAGTGACTTTCAAGAAGATATGGTGCATGCAATACAATTCTCCTTTTATAATTTTTCAAGAGACTTAGCTATCTTAGTTTATTTGAACTGCTATAACAAAAACGCCATAAAATGGGTGGCTTCTAAGCAACAGAAACTTATTTCTCACAACTTGGAAGCTGGGAATTCCAAGATCAAGGTGCCAGCAGATGGTGTCTGGTGAGAGACATCTTCCAATTCATAGATGTCATCTTCTATGTCCTCACATGTTGGAAGGGGTCAGCTAGCTTTCTGTGTCCCTTTTATAAAGGGCACTAATCTCATTCGTGACAGCTCCACTGTCATGACTTAATCACCTGCCAAAGGCACACCTTTGAGCACTCTCACACAGAAGACTAGATTTAAATGTATGGGTTCTAGGTATCACACATATTCAGGCTATAGCACTGAGGTAATGATTTAAATTCCTTTTCAATAACTTTTGGCTATAAGGCTGGTGTTTTTTTGGATTATGACTTAATGTGTGAAGTGGGCTTTAATGCTCAACCCAGCTTTATGTGAAATCCACACAGATAAAGTATAAGATGGTAACAGATTATGCAAGGTCAGCATTTTGAGGGGCCACTTGGCCTCATGCAGTTGTAAAATACTTAAATTGATGTATAGCTGTAGAGAAGGGTTCTTGTTACAAATTTGTTAAGCGACAGGACTGCTTGCAAGAAGAATCAGTCCTATAAACATAGAAAGTAGATTCAAAGTATGTCACACATCATGCTTATTTTAAGGTATAATATTATTAGTTAAATGCTGTAAAAACTAAAATGATTATTAAACTGAATTAATGAAACATACAATGAAGCTTAAAATGACTTTTGTCCTGATTTTGGCACAACCCTGTGTTCTAGAAAATAATTAATTCACTTCTTTAGATTTCAATCTCTTCATCTTAACTTATATATTAAATATAACTAAATGTAATAAATGAAACCAAATATATTCAAATATTTAGTAACAAATATTTAGTAATAAATTTCCTTAGCACTTAAAGTCAGTTTCCTTTCAGTGCTACAATTTTACGATTGGATAAGTGAATCGATAACTGAAAATAGCAGAAAATAGTTCAAGAGGAAAAAATACTCTCTCAGATGCCATGTTTCTTCCATCTTGTGTATACCAAAATGTTGCTAAAGAAGAATGAATATTTGTAGCATCTATGTGAATTAACCAAATTAGCCAAACTTTAGGTACTGTGGTTAGTTAGCAATATGTAAATTTCAAATTGCAAAATAAAAAAAAAAGTTTTCTGTTCACAAAGAACAACAAAAAAGTAGATGTGATATGCACATATAAAAAGGATTTAAAAAAAAAAAAATCAACAGATGGACCCCTATATTAAAGAACATATTCGCAATGGGATGTGTATATGTTTTTAGCAAGATGCGAAGCAATGCACAAGAGTACAGTATACTCTTTAGCTCCTTCTAGTTTTAAAAAGTCCCTTAATAAGAACCTATGATATGCCATTACTGTAAGTAAATTAATTCCAAGGGAGTAAGTAGTTCAATAGACTCCATAGTTTACAGTTCCCTAATAATCATTAAGTACTTAAAATATCTGGTATAGTTTGCATAAACAACCATTTAGCCTAAGTGTGTGCATGTGTGTGTGTATCCTTTAATTAATTTTTTTCATTGTATTTAAGAAGAAATCAATATCTAAAATGACCCTACCGATGGGTCATATGTAACCAATGACTTAAATATTCTGAGAGTACTCATAGGGTTATATAGGCCTGAGTTAATTACTACCTCTGGCCTTAAACTGTACTCCAGTGGCTCCTAAGTTTATTCAGATTCCAAATCTGCCCCTTTTGAAGTATGAAAATATCTTTTTCAACATGTATTTTTTTGAATTGGAAAGGAGTTTAGCTAATGCTAACATTTAATATTTAATATGTGCAATGCTACTTCTTCAACTATGTATAATGTGATTACTTTTACAAGGAGATTAGAAAATCTCTAGGTTTATTGCTAAATTGCTGAGGATGGCATTTTTGGATTAAAATCCAACCCCAAGAAACAAAAGACATGACTATGTCAAGATCACTCAGGATCCAATATGAAATTAGTTTGTAGTTCCATTCAATTCCTGGTGAATAGTCCTATATGTCAGCAGTTGTGAAAACCAAGGTGACGTTAACTGGAATTTAGTGTGGGTGCCAGGTCTTAGTCCACTTAACTATCTTTTGTGTTTCAGACTTATTCCTCCTAAACCCAAATAAATAACATTTGTATTATACTGACATCCTCTTTTGCAGAATTTCACAGAGTTCTACGGGCTTGTTTTATTTAGTTTTATGCAGATGATATATAAATGATATTAAGGGAGAAATTTATGAGTTTTGTGGGATATTGATGGGCCAATCAAAGAATCCAACCTCCTTGTTCTCAGTCACACTAGGACTCAATAACAGTGTTTACCCAGATAACAATCTCTTCATTTTTACAGATGAAGGCAGAAAAGGAGTTTAAAGTAAACCAAAGCAGAAGTAGAATGTCCTGAGCACACTCATGTTAATCCAGGCAGCAAGGCAAAGCTGTCACTTTCATTATTCACACGACCCCCAAAATAAATTGTATTTGTTTTTACAAATTATATTCTTCCAATGTGATATTAATTATAACTATAGGCATTTACCTTTGTGGTGAATCTATTTGTTCCAATAAATGATCCACAGGCTTCCTACTATGATGGGGACAAAAAGTCCTTGAACATAGAATTCAATCTAATTACTGGCTATGAAATCAAATGTTTGTATTATCTCATTTACACATAAGTTTATTGGCTCTATGTTACCTATTCCACAGAGGCCTTACAAAGTCATGTAAGATAGCAGATGTAAACTTCTATTTTATGTATTTATTAAACTTATATTTTAGATTCAGAAGGTGCATGTGTGCATTTGCTACCTGGCTATATTGCATAATGATGAAGTTTGGGGTATGCATGACCCCATCACCCAGGTACTGAGCATAGTACCTAATAGTTTTTTAACCCGTTCTCCTCTCCCTTCCTCCCAGTCTAGAAGTTCCCAGTTTCTATTGCTGACATCTTCATGACCATGAGTACTGAATGTTTAGCTCCAAAATCTAATGGAGTGACTTTGTAATCACTGATCCTTGTAAGTGTCTATTTTTATATCTAGACAGTCCATCAGACTATCGCAGTCTACAGTTTGCTGTAATTATCATTGCAAAAGAAAAAACTAGTTTACCAAGAATCCTGCTGTATTTATTTTGCCTTGTACAAAACTGGGATTCCTAATGCTTGCAACTCCTCTATTAGAATGTAAGCACTTTGAGGGATGATTCTTTATGCATAGAATCAAAAATTACCTATTTTATAAGAAAACCCTCACACATATATGGTGAAAAAAATAATCATTGAAAACTGGATTTCCTTGTAAAGCCTTTCTTTTTTACTTTTAATATAATATGGGTCCATGATTCTTTAATCAATGCTCTTGACCTATTTCAAATATGAGAAAGAAAATTAAATGTATTTGTATTTATAAAGAAAGCATTGCATTTAATTTTATAATATAATACATGTGCAAAAAAAGAAGCAACAGTTTACTTTTGTGTACTATTTGGATTAGCAATTAAATTTTTTAGCAATTAAAATTTTAAGATAGATTACTTGACTTTAAAAGTTATTTAGAAAATCGTATCTGGTGCTTTTCAATGGAAAGACATGAAATGTACCGCTAAATAGATCTCCACATTTTAAAATTTAAGTGAGCTGGTATGTATTTTGAAGGACAGCAAAATGATTTAATGTCAGCATACACAGAGCTATCTATTGAAAAAATATGTTACCACAAAAATAAGAACGTACAATTTAAAACTATGTAATTACCATCAAACTAAGAAGTTAGAAGTTACTTGTTAAAAGTTGAATCTAGCTCAATATAGAGTCTATATTCCAATTTTGAAGCACTCATTTTATAAATATGGCATTCAAAATAAGTAAGACATAGTGTACACATGTAAATAATATAACAACAACAGATTGAGTTTTTATAGGTCTTGTTCCCTTTACAATCTCATCATGAGAATAAATCACATGATGTCACTTTTGCTTCTTACAAGTCTCTTCTGAAAAGGAAGCGTCAAAGTTTAATATTCTTTCTTGCATAAATTCTCTTACTTTTTAATGTTTTGAAGAAAGAGAATAAGCTAGAGAAAATCCAGCTGTCTTTTACAGACCTCTAATAATGCCAGGAAATGAAGAATGTGTGGTTATTTTTCAGCCCATATTCCTCTACCACACAGCACCACACTAACAGCTACCTGTTAAAAGGTGAAGGAAGAAAGAAATTTGCTTGAGATCGGATCCAGAAAATATGTTTTCAATAAAAATTTCCAGTGTTTTGGGGAACATTATCAAGAGTGCCAAATATATTTAGACATCACTGAATCTTAAATCTTTTTTGATGCTTTTAAATAAAATAAATGCATTTATAAATATTCAAAAATATTTACAATACTTCAAAGTGTAATGTTGCATTAAGAATACATATTTGAATTGCTAAGTCTGTGCCATAGTTTCAGAAATTATTTAGAAGCAGATATTACTGGAAACTGTCCACTTTGGAGATTTTTTAAATGGCTCCTTAATTTGTTTTCAAATTAGAGAATGTGTTTAACTATCATAAAAATACCCAAATGTATACCCACTTTCAATTTTAGGACTTCATTGCAAAACAAAATATAGAATAAATAAAATCTGAATTCTACATTTTAAGAAGTCTAATTTCATTGTATGTAACAGGAACAGAGGTAGTAAAATAAATAAAACCGCTCTTTACATTATTATCATTCAGAGCAGTAGAGCCAGAATACTTGCATAACATATTGAGATAAAATGTAAATTCAATCTTAAAGTTAAGTTAACCTTAATTGACTTGATGCCTCATGTTATTATGAGAAATCTCAATGGACTAAGCCATGGATAAATGGGAAATCAAAGCAGAAATGTGTTATAAGCAACACTACTGATCATTTTCAAAAGACACAATTTCAAAATTAGATAATTCACTTTTGGTAATTCGAGTAGTTGTTACTTAATTAGAATCACTTTTCTCCTCTGCACATATAGCATTGACTCTTGACAGTATGAATGATTCTTCAATAAATGAACAGGCAACTAATTCTCAGGCAATAACTTGGTGTATTTTTGCCTGAAAACATTATTCATATAGAATAAAAATGAGAATAGCACAACTTGATATCCAGTACATAATGTACACTTCATCTAATCTTCTGTAATATGTCACATCTATAATGCTGGGAAAACTCATTATTCAACAGCAATGCATGTGTAAAACCAAATTAAACATGATTCCTTGATCTTACTGCAATATTTCAATCTACATTCTTCCTTTGGTGGCCACTGTCCCAGTGGGCTTTACCTTCAAAGAGTTTATAATCTAATTGCAACAGTAGTTTAAAATGATGACCATGAGGTAATAAATTTTCATAAGGCTACAAACCCATTTTATACAAAATCCTTTTATGTAACGTTGCAGACAGATATTATCATTATAATATTAACATGAGTTGGAGGATAAAATATTTTCCACTTAAATTTCAAACCAATTTGATAAAGTTAATTGGTAGTTTATGATAAGAAAGCCATCTTCTTTATATTTCCTTCAGAAGCTTATTTATCCCATTTATATAAAAATTGTTCGTGCTATTTTAAGTATTCACAATCCCAAATTGAACTAATGGTCATTTAGATTTTCTAACACTGCATTTCTATCAACAAATTACATTTGCCAGACCAAATTCTTCCCTTGGCTTTCGCTCTTAGGCTCAGACATCAAATGGTACTAATAAACCCTTTTCTTCAATCTGCAAAATAATTAGTTTGCTCAACTGCCTTATTTTAGGTAAAATAATATTATACTGCCCCTCAGAATTTGTTCTGTTCCTGAATAATTTTAAAATTCTGAATTTCCCATAGCATTTAAATTATCCATAGTATAAACGACATCAATGATTGGAAAGTTTCTATGGCAACAACCTCATTAGAACACCCCTCCTGGAATAGTAACCTGGATTCTAAGTGTTAGAGAGATGTCAATTATAATAGAGCCTGGTTCACAATAGAATTGTCATCTTTATATAAAAGGAATTGTTGATTCTAATTTTACAAACAATGCAAATATTGCCACAATAACTATAAGTGGGATTTTCTACATTTATAAACATTCCTTTTCCTTGATAGGACCATTGTATTCTTACACTAACTTTAAGGATACTTGGTTTTATATCACCTATATAAAATCAGATCTATGTATGAAACCTGGAAGGAAGTGTAGGGTTTGTTGTTTATAACTAAATGGCTTCTCCATGAGATATCGGGGCCCAAGGCATCACACTGCAGTGCTTGGAGCGCACCAGTGCTCTATGAAGTTACCATTACTGCAGTCAAAAATCCATTAGCGTTGATACCACTCTGTCATCATTTTATTCCTTGAGGAGAAGCAACACCAACATCCAGAGTCAGTTCCCGAAGTGAATACCAGCTTTTAGAAACTAACATCTGCTGAGCCCCCAATGCTCCAGCTGCCACGGAAAGCAGATTTTCAAAAGTAAATCTGCCCCATTCATTTCTCTGGGAAGTGGGCATTCAGTGATTGAAATCAATTAATGCTTATTTATGATTCATTTTAACTCTGTGATTTAAAAACTTTAATTGACAGAAATAATGAATGACTACAATACATTTTGGAGGCCGGATTGCATTTTAAAACAAGTGAAGATAATTGTAAGTGAAAAATAAAAGAAAACTGCATACCTCCGTAAATGAGTCATTAACCTTTCACCTTTCAAACCAGTGAAGAAATCCTGATGATAAGAACAAAGCTGCTTTAAGGATTCTTTAAGATGAAAATAAAATTAAACTGATAGATTGATCTGGGTTGTTTTCAAACTATTTCAAATTTAGCTTCCTTCTTTCAAGGACTTCTTGCCCCCACACACATATTTCCCCTTCCTTTTGCTTTGAGAAGAGAGGAACTCAAAGATGAAGGGAGAGAGGGAAGGAGGGAGGGGCAAGGAAAAGAAAGAGAAAGGAAGAGAGTGAAAGAGGAGTTCTCAATAAAATAAATCTTATCACAGGTACAATTATTTTAAAATTGTCTTTCTCCTGATGGAGCTCTCCCCACTTGCTTTTTTGGGGAGTGAACTAGGGAGAAAGGTAGAAATAAGTGTGCTAACAGGCTGCAGAATTTGTACATAAAGGAATAAAGGACCAACTGTAGCCTGATTCATTCTCAAACAGTGGTGATTGCTCTGGTGATCTGGACCACAGCCAGGCTGGATATCCTCGGCGTTGTAGGTTGGCAATTAAACACTCTCAGATGCCACTTCATAATCATTCATGTAGTAAAAAAGTTATTGCTTTGGGAAAAGTTTAGGTAACATCTGAGTTATATAGGTGAACTATATGATTTGGACTGAAGTTGGCCACACTCACACTTCATAAAAATGGAATATAAGACATGCTAGTATGTCTATTTCTCTGCATATGTGACATATATTTTGATATAAAGCATATGTTTGACAGTTTGCATATGTCAGACATATTCAGATATAAAACATATACATACATATATATATATATCCTGATAATATAGGATTCTAAATGACTCTTCCAGTCCTAAAGATTCCAAATGAAGCTATTACTTAAGGTAGACAGGAAGCTTAATATTGTATTGATGCTATTAAGAAAACTATTTTTAACTGTTTCTCCTAGAATTACTTTTAGACACAACTTATCACTTAAAAAATCAGGCTCAAACTTTGAAAGTCAAAACTAAAATGACAAGTCTAATCACTCACTTCATTCAGAGATCTTAACTTGATATGGTTTCTGATCTTTTTTTTTTAAATTGGAGTTGTATTTTAGAAATCAAGATATGAAAGCATCGTTTAATAGAAAATGTCATAGGTTCTGAAGGCATTCCAAAACAAGAATTCCAAAAATGTTCTGAGAACATAAACCATTAATTGAACAAGCTTTTAGTCTCCCATTGGGTCTGAGATAGTATGGAGAGAGAAGACACTTAAGTGATTCTTTTAGTTCTGAGACGTTAAATAACAAAACTCTGATAGTGCTTTATTGTCATATCACTACATTTTATTAAGTATTAATGTAGTCACTCTGGGATGCTACATTACGATATTATAGTTAAAAAACAAAAGACATAGACATTGGAAGATCTGAATTCTAGTCTCTCTCTGCAGTGCTTTGACACTTACTGGCTGTTGAACTGTATTTGAAAATGCATTTTAAAGTCTAAAGCAGTGTCTCAAAACATTAGCCTTATGCATGTTATAGCCACATGCATTGTGAACTAATTTGTACCCCAATCACAAACCTCCTCTAATTTCATATTAAATGCCTGCAAATGACACACACACAAAAAGAAAACATGACGATTCCTCTATTGAGTACTTCTTTGTATTAAACTTGGGTTTGTATCAGACAAATTCACTTAACAAGATCTGGCAGTCATTCCTTTGGAGACAAATGTTAGGGCTAGGTTCCTATCTCCTAGGAACCTAGGAAAGAATGAAACTGATTATATAAGTATTTTGAAAGTGTCTAAAATTAATTACACTGGGAGGCAAAAGTAAAAAAAATTAAAATAAAATAAAACATAAAAAAGTAATTACATTGATCATATTCTTAAAATTACTTAAAGAAAATGTGGATTCATAATTTGGCTACTGATAATAAAATTTAGAATGCAAATCTTTTGCTGTGAAATTCATGTCACAAAATTGGGTCATAGAAGATCTAGAAAACAGAATTAGATATTTTACATATATGAAAAAAGTGTCTTCCTAAATTTATTCCATGTGTCCAGTTAGGTATAATGCAAAACCTCATAGCCATAACAAAATAAAATATTAGCAAAACTAAACGTTCACATTTTAAAAGCTAAAAGTCTTACCTTTTAAAATATAATTAATGTGGACAAAAATAACTAAGAATAATTTGGTGGTTGGCTAAGCACTATTTTAATTACTCCTTGAATTTCTGCGCTTTGTCTTCTAGATATCACTGTATAAATATAAATTTTTCTTTCTTAATCATGAAGAAAGGATCAACATGATCCTCTAGTGTGAAGCTGACTTTGTATTTTGGTGAGCAGAAATTTCCTGCTAAATCTCACTTTTTTAAGATTTGTAAAAAGCAAAGGGTTAATTAATGTTTTTGCTATTTTAAATATTACATATTTCAGTATTTGAAGGATTTTGCTAACAAGTTATCCAAGTTATATTTTATCTACCTTAATTTTCTTCTAGATGAAAATAATCATGCAAATTATTCATATTAAATTAGGAGATTAATTTATGTAAATTAATTTAGTAAATTATTTGCATTAACTTGTTTTCTTATTATGCATTAGCTTTAGTCCCTGAGAACCCATAAGAGCAAACAGTTAACTCAGTGTATATATACAAGTCTATCAATTGTCCTTTGAATATAAAAGCTACTCTATCAATTTTTTTCTCTCAGTGATGAACCTAGTTTTTTAATGGGCATTCTTATAATCACTTTTTCCTTGATAAAGAAACCTAACTCTAACCTTTATGTTCTTTAGATATGTTAAAGAACACACTTTGAGTTTAAAGTGTTTGTTAGTTTTTGGCAGTCACCAGGGAAGCTGACTAGTCACTTGCAATGTACAAATTTTGCAGTTAACAAATAAAAAAGAAAGAAGTCTTGGCCAAACAATGAAATGACAAAAGGGCATTTTTGTCTTTCCCAAATACCATTTAACATTCTAATCTTATAAAAGATGACCCAATGATTTTTCATAAATTAAATATATTCAGAATAGCCAAATATTTTAAGATAGAATATATCACAAAATGCAATAAGGACAATATGCTAAATAAATGGCATTTCTGACCTCATACTATTGGCTGATTCTTACCTACAGTGTATAAGAAAAAGCCAAATTAAATATTGTGCCAATCCAGGATTCATTAGCAGAACCTGTCAGCTGTGTAAAAGCTTCCTCACAAGTGTCTGATCAGTACTCTGGTGCATAGTTGTTGAGCTTCATTTACAAGATTGTCAGAAAACTAAATGTATTTTCACAGTACCTTCCAAATCTTTAATCAAGCAACATCTAATGAAGCCAAAAGACAATTTCTCAATTCTTTTCCACTTCCTTTTTCTCCCAAGAGGATATTTATGAATGTAGAAAAAAGATGACACACACCTTAGTGGTGCAGAAGAGGGATATCTATAATCCACATATTACCAAATGAGAAGTTCAAGTGCTATTCTTCACTTCAAGGGGAACTGGAAGGAAGGATTTGTTTTATTACTGGTCTACTAATGCCAACTCTAAATCCCCATTCTTTCACGGGAGAGTTTATAAAATCCCTCTTCTACTTGTGAAAAGGAAGCTCTCACAATACTGATGCACAGAATGACATTTATTGACATTAAAAGCCTCATCAGTTATTTCTCAGCAGTCTTTATTCCTTTTGCAGAGGGGTTTATTGTGCTGTTTGGCATGAAAGAAACTGGCAGTCTTTGATTTAGCAAAGATTGGCCTGAAACCAATGCACCAAATAGTTTCTTTAAAGCTGGCCATTTTCCAAATATTGGATTGAGTCCTGTGAGTGTTTATATAAGATGGAGATAAGTTTGATACAATGCAGAACCATAAAGGTATTTTTTGACATTCTGCTTTGCACTTAACTCGTTAGTATTGTTATTTGCATTGGAGATTACAATAGGCTGCAGTATAGTCAAAACCTGCCTCTTGTCAGCTCACCAGAGTTACTTTACTTGGGTCTTATTCCAGGAAATAGTAACTACATATTTTCTGAAACATTTCCTCAGCCTTATACTTAACCAAGCCTTAGAAATGCATGCAGTATACAACTCATGTCTTCTTTATTTAAACATCTGAAGAGCTCCATAGTGTCTTCACCTATCAGAAGCTCTCCAATCAATTTTTTTCAAGACCAGTTGTGAAGATCATTGGTTTCATTTATTCACCTGTCTTAAATGTCCTAACATGTTCCAGACACTACACATCAGAGATAGAAATGAAATATGTTCACTACCCTCAAGAAGTTCACAGTCTAAGAGAAAAAATGTCAGCACTGGACAACAATCACAGCACTTGTTAGCAAATGCTGTGAGAGAAGGAGGCTCACAGGCAGATGTGCAGTATAGGCTGAGGTGCAAAGGTGGGAAAGGCTACTAAACAAACACGAATGGAGGTGAAACCAAAGAGGAGGGCAAATTATAGGTCATCACTATCCCCAGATGTCCTGCCAAGGAAAGTTTCATTGTATTCTAAAAGCAACTGGAAACCACTAAAGGTTTTTAGACAGATCTCTTTGGGTTTCTAAAAAGGTCATTCTAATTGCAGGGTGCCAAATGGATTGGACATCCTAGTTCTTTTCAATTAACAAAATTATATACATATCTACCTGTGGCTTTAACAACAATGATGTGCCATTTCTCATTGACACATCCCATTAAATAGGGCTAGATATGGCTAAGATCATACTTTTCATTGTTAACTCTTACATGGCTGTATAGTTCACAAAATGTAGAATTTCAGAAAAATCACAGATTGAAATAACTATTTTCTATGGAATTTTCTGCTTATGGTTGATGAATTAGCTATCAATCTTAAATTGATAAACATATGGTCCAAAAGGAGATCAGCTAAAATGATTTAATCGGTCCAAGCTTGCAGGTTTCTATAGATAATTCATTAGCACTGAAGATTTGTATTTTTTAAAATAAACCAAAACTCTGTTTGTATTTTGAAAACTTCTTCAGGGTCTAGATTTTAAATTAATTCCACTGCCTAGCAGTGATTCTTTTTTTATATTTCAATTATTAATATAAGTATTTTAGTAGAAATTTTATTTTAAATAATAATGTCTTAATTTACATGTTCCTTAAGGTTGTGTACTCCTCTGGTAATGTAAGTCTAAATTAGATAAAATATCACTTAACCCTTTTCCCTAAAAGTACTTAGATTTATAAATAATGAAAGCTGAAATTCCATAGTATTTCATCTCTACTTTTCTTATGGGATTTAACACCACAAAACAATGAACTGCTGGGATACTAGTACACTTACTCCTCACTCTTCTCAAGTCCTATGTCTACCACACAGGCTTTACTCTGCAGCCTCAGCTATGATTTTTCAATATAGTGTCATTCACACATTTTCCAAAGTGAAATTTTATTTAGTATATCTGTAAGAAATGTTTTGAAATGATGATGATGAATTGCTTTTCAGTTAAATTTTCCTGCCATCTATAAAGCACGTTAAAGGAACCAAGAATTAACAAACAAATAAAGATTGGCAAAATAGCGATATTTTTAAAAATCACAAAGTGAACTGCGTTTGATTATTATATTGTGGAATAATTAGTTTTACTTCTGCAGAGTGCTATAAGATTTGTAAAGCATTTCATTATCTTATTCAATTTTGAACACCCTCGTGTAAAAGCTGTCATTAGTTACTTTTGCACGATACAAATTCAGTTTTGGAACGAAATTACGTGACTTGTTCAGAATTTCTCCATAGAATAAAAAAGGCCTGAACGCAAACCTAAATCTTTGGCTTCAGGGACCAATCTATTTCCATGACAACTTCTATGTCATTAAGATATAAATGGTATCAGATTTTTTAATAGGTTTCCTCTTTTGTCACTTGGATATGCCATGCCCACAGCAAACATCTTCTTGCCTCCCGGACACCTCACCAAAAAATGCTAGATCAATTAATATGAGGTTAAGAAAAACTAGAGTTAATAATCAGTGGTAATTATGATGACCTTGAAAAATCTGATCACAATATAAAATTTTTAAAACTTGAAGGTTACATTACTGTTCATTATCTAGCAATGCTATGCAATTAATTATTGTATCCTGCTTTTTAAAAACTTCATGACCATTTTTATGTGATCACATTTTAGCTCTCATTTAAGCTAAAATGCTGAATTAATGGGACAATTATACATAAGCATAAAGGCATATCATTATAAAAATAATTATTAACATCTTACATATTAATATAAAAGCTTCATATTTAAGGCAAAAGTTATTATATAAACTTATACTTTGCCTTAATTAGAATAGAACAGATGCCCTAAATGATAATAAGTGCATTTTCTGAGTTGAGTCTGCTAGTGTTTATTGTGAGATTGGGAGAAAAACAATCGTTGATATGTTTCCACATTAAACAATGACATTTAGAAAAAATTATAGTTTATTACAAACAATTTGCTGGTTAAAATAAAACTATACTGCTCAAAAAAGGTTGATCGCTATGTTTAACATGTCTTCTAAAGCTATATATATTAGAGACTTAATTCCCAATTAACAATGTGTAGGAGGTAGGACCTTAGGAGGTGATAGATCCATAAGGGTTCTGCCCTATATTAATGGGAATAATTGTGGCTATGGGTGGAAAAATGAGTTAGTTATCACAGAGTGGGTTGCTGAGAAAGGATGAGTTTGTCCCCTTCTCCTTACTTTTGCACCTCTGCTTCTGCTATTGGGCTTGACGCAGAAAGGACCCTCACCAGATGCTGACACCTTGAATATTGGACATCCAGACTCGAAATTATCTGTTTTTTTAGAAACACCTAGTCTCCAACTTTTCTGTTTTTCAAATCGTAAATGGGCTGAGACAGTTGTTCTTAGTCCAACTGTTCATTATAGGCCATTCAAGAATTTTTTTTTTTTTTTTTTTTTTTTTTTTAATTGAGACAGGAGTTCTTGCTCTGTTCCAAGCAGCTGTCTCGACTCCTGACTTAAGTGGTCCCACCCGCCCTCGGCCTCCCAAAGTGCTGGGATTACAGGCATGAGGCCACCGTACCATGGTGCATTCCAATCAAATTTATGTTATTTTATATTATATAATATAAGTTATTGATATATTTTTCATAGATCTTATATTAGATATATTCATAATTTTAATTTCTTCCTACTTCTTATAATTTTCAGACCAAAAGTCTTATAGTTGAGTACTTAGGGCTACAGATTATCTTATGGCTCCAAAGTTTCCTAACAATGTTCTGAAATCAAATATCAATCGTCTTTAATTACATAATATATGAGATACTTCAGAATAAAGAATGAATTTATAGAACTCTCCATAATAAAAAGCAGACATGTTATCTGAAATAAATCTTCGTATGATTTTAGAGCTCTACCATTAGTGCTAATTATTTTTCGTCAATAAGGCTCACTCATTTCAATTCCATGGGAAATATCAATCCAAATATTAAATTAGCTTAAAAATCTGTATCATGAGTCAGTCCTTTTCATGTTATCCATTAAGAGCAAATTTGCAGTAATTAATCAATTAGATGGTCAATAAAAAAATCCACTAAAGCATAGGTTGTCAATGTTATTGACTACTCTTCCTCTCATGGAAAAGAAAAGTCCATCACTGAATGAAAGGAGAATTTCCATTTTAGAGTCCTTGCCATTTTAATGATTATTTCATGGCACTATTGTTCTCATATCCTGTATTTGCTTTCATGTTAAATATAGGCTTCATGAAAATCTGAAGAGCTAAAGGATTAAATGACTGAACACTGACAAAGCTGAGTGAGGAGGCTTGGACATTCAACAGTTTGGCTTTCACTACCAAGTGGATGGAGGATTTGTAAAATTATTTTTCAAGCATGCTCTTTAATTTGCCATTAGTGCATGTTTACATAAGTTTTCTATCACTTATGATTATCTTATATAAGACATAACACAAGTAAAAAGGGACAAAAGAATCCTATAGATACTCACATCACTCCACACACCTGAGATCTAGTTATATTTTTGGCTCCAGCCTTCGGCTAAAATTTGCTCTGTAGAATTTATTCACCAAGGTCACTAAAGTCAGATTGCTTATATATTGTGCCCAACTGACTTCAGCTTAAGACAACTGAGTATTTCAAGTGCTGGGGTGCCTCATGATCTCGGGACTATTGGTCACAGGAATTATGCTTATCCAAGAACTTTTCTAGTGAGCCTAAAGTGGTGTCTTACCTGAAAATGAATTTTTGAGAGACAAATATCTCAATTTTCATTTAACAGGATTCTTCTGTTACATGTGAAAATCAGCTTAAAGAGACCAACAACAACAAAAAAGAACATGATGACCTTATAAGCATTATGAACCTCAGTGGACTAGGAAAGAGGACATTTAGAGTGGACTTTGGAAGGGGAACAACGGTTTCCCAAAGATTGTTATAGCTTAATGAGTTCCGTGACCACACATCCATTACGTCAGGTAAACATGGCTCCCTGCTGGCTCCCCAAAGTCTGCTGACAGTTGGTGGTTATGATGTTAACTCACTTTAATGCCCTAGAAATGTTTTAATGTCTTTTCTCCTATTTTACAATATTAGAACAAGGCTTGAATTTACCAAGAAAATGTAAGAGCAAAAACAAAAGAACATAACTTGGGCACTTCTGAGAGCAGTTCTGTGTTGTCACTGTAAGCAATGCTTATTTTGAGAAATGATATTCTTCCAATTATTAAAAATAATTTTGAGAATACCTATAAATTTATCAGAAATGAAGAATTTTCAAATATAAACAGACTCTAATAAATTACCTCCCTTTAGTTAAAGGAAGCCCAAGATTAACATCGTACATATTTTGTCTAAAATTACTGGTTTTTAAATTGCTTTGCATGAAACCAAAAGCATAACATGTTTGGTTTTCAAAAGACAAAAGTAATGAAAAAATGTTGTTTTAAATTTCAGGATTATTTTATTCAAACGGGAGTTTTTCCCACTGAGGAGGAAAATAATATGTGCATTAAGCATTTCTCACAGGCCCCTTACCTGAAGAGAAAATAATAGCATCAGCAAAGTACAGTGTCAACATTTAAAAGTGATGCTTGGTTTGGTTGTTTTCAAAAGCTGTGTAGAATGATATGTGTAGTATTAAAAGAGACAAACCTAAGCCTTGATTTTAGTCTTCATTCCGATTTTCTGACAGAAAATCTTTAATGTACAGACTCTGATGAGAAAGCAAACTATCCTTTATGTAAATTTATCACTTAGAAGCATTGAACATGTACTTGATATTATACAAGCACATCATTCTTCCTGGAATAAAAATTCCTCTTTTTTCAAGAAGTAAAGTGGTACTTATGGAGCATAAAAAATAAAATAGGGGTTCTTTTCCCCATACTTGTTTATTTATAAGGCAAATGTAAAAGCCCTGCATGGGTAAAATATATAATGAAAATCAGAAAAGTCCTTATTTTAACCTATAACATTAAAATAAAAAGCCACCTAAAATAATACTATCAAGATCAGAAAAGTATTCCAGGTTGCCAATAATTTAGTCTTGATATTTTCAGATTCATCATGGCGGTGGATCCCCACAGGACACGCAGCAAGAGAGCAGTCATGACTTCAGGGATCACCGATAAGTTACTACATAGTAGGAGAAACCCTCTGTCCTAATGTAGCCAAAATGCCATTTTAAACTGTCTGAGGAAAAAATAAATTACCTTTTGAATGACTAATCTGAGGGAGAAAATATGAGAATCTATATTGAAGTATTTTCTGCAACAATGATCTTTTCTTTGATAATAAAGTAGTTCATTAATTATATTCATACAATTCTTAATGATTTCATTTAGAAACTATTTTTAAAGCCCACCTTGGGTTCAGTAGATTGTAAAGAACAACATCTCCTACATATCTCACTCTTCAGGAGTCCATCTTATATTAACTGTATCATAACGAACAACCTGTTGTAAATTGATCCTCTTTTTCTTCACTAATTTTGTTCCTGCAATGCCCTCTGTTTAGATTTCCATCTAAGGCAGCAATAGTCTATATGGCACTTTTATGCTAATTAGAAAAAGGCATCTTTGGACAAATGCAACCCCGGATTAGGGCATATAGTTTGATAAATAGAATGCAATGTGGATGTCACTACTTCTTTCCATTTCTATATGTAGTTCCTTTGTGCAGTGCACAGACCTTGCAGCAGACCTGATCTCTCCTATTAAAACTTCACTGATTTCTAAGTGTTAATAACTGCCCAGTGTAGGCAAAACTGGATATCCAGAAAAGTATGTATACAATAATAAAAGTACAATAATGCCTAGTGTGTGTTAGGAAGTCACTTTGAGTTGGAGGTATATAAATCTCTGTTCTATGCTCACAACATCCCTTTGAGCTTTTTTGCAAAGAGGTATACAAAGATTCAGGGAGATTCTGTATCATGGCCAATGTTATACAGCTAACAAGTGATAAAGCCTGCATTTGCAGACAAGCAGACTGACTTTAAAACTTAATCTCTACAAAGGACGCAAACTCATCCTTTTTTATGGCTGCATAGTATTCCATGGTGTATATGTGCCACATTTTCTTAATCCAGTCTGTCACTGATGGACATTTGGGTTGATTCCAAGTCTTTGCTATTGTGAATAGTGCCGCAATAAACATACGTGTGCATGTGTCTTTATAGCAGCATGATTTATAATCCTTTGGGTATATACCCAGTAGTGGGATGGCTGGGTCATATGGTACATCTAGTTCTAGATCCTTGAGGAATTGCCATACTGTTTTCCATAATGGTTGAACTAGTTTACACCAACC
>NW_016809230.1:892893-905809 GCF_001698545.2 Rhinopithecus bieti
AAAAAGTAAAAATAAATAAAATAAAAATAAAATAAAAAAACAAAAAAACAAAACAAAACAAAAAAACTTAATCTCATTACCTCAACCCTAACGTGTGTTTTGTAAATTATCGCGAACAGCAAAAGTGTAGGCTCCTGGATCTTGCACATACATTTCTCTCCTCACATTCAAGTAGCAGAAAGCAAAAAACTAAATGATAATGGGGCAAAGAAACCTGAGAAAAAAACTGAGAGTCTTGAGAGAGGCTTTTGTCCATGAATAATGTTTTAACTTCCTTACTGGATTATTTATAACCTGATTCATTCTGAAAAGAATGTAAAGATGATATCCTCCATTTAAATCATACCACATGGTGGCATATTAAACAACCAAACAACCAAACAAACAGGTAAAGTCCATCTGTTACAATGGGGATTCTGGTATGAATAGCATTGCTGTTCTGTTTGTAGAATCAATGCCAGTCTTAAATATTTTCATCATGCAGGACTATATGACTGAGTACTACTAGTATAACAAACATTATTACTAATACTTCTACTAGTAAACTTCCTTTCATTGAGTGCCTATCATAAACAGAAAACAGGTATTGTCTCAAAACTTCAAAAGAATAATGTATACTAGCTATCATTATCCTCATTTTATACATAAGAAAATACAAACTTGAAGAGATAATGTAATTGATCAGAGGTCACAGTGCCATATAAGTGCAGTCTTTTCTTATACAATGATACACCATATTGTTGCTGAGCATGGTAGCAAAGCAGAAGCTGAAAAGCATTACATCAAGGTGCCTTTCCATCTGTGCTATGAATTCTAGTATTACATGTACCAGTAACTTACATCACAGTTATTAATATACAGATGACCAACAGTCCGCCCAGAAATGCTCATCCTGCCTCTAGTCTAGCCTATAGATCTAATATGTAGTTTACAGAAAATATCAGTTACAGAGTACAAAGATAGATAAAATAATGAGAAAGAGCAAATTCAGAATATTGACTATTCCATAAGGTCAAACTCATGAAAAACTATGGAGGGACTAAAATTCATCATAAAAGGAGAATTAAGAAAAATTATGTATTAAGAAAAGAACAACTAAATATAATGTGTGATCCATGATTATGTAGTAGTTAAAAGTAAAAGAGTTTTAAAAGCCATAAAATATAAAGAAAACTGGAAAAATACAAAATGAGCTACCAAATTCGAGAGGGAAATAAAGAAGATGAGCTTTACTGGAGGAAACATGGAAGATGTCATACAATCAGAGGCATTTGTTCCATCTATCGCATGGCGTTGCTCTGTGATTTTCCAGACTACATTGATTTCCTCATTGTCTAAACTAGAATCTTGACTATAACATTTTTGAATAAATATTTCTAGATAGCGTTCTCTAATTATTTCTTGGGTGTAAGCCTCTTCGCCCCAGGATTCTATTTTCTACTCTTATAATGGGTTCTGATGTGCTCAGTACAAGACTCCATAGCAGGTACTCAAATAGATTGAGGCATTGAATATTTTTGTACACACAAGACTCTCAAAGCCTCTTACTAGCCAGTGGGTGTATTAACACAAAGCAATGTGTATTGCAATTAAACTCCAGTGTAAATTCAAGGATTAAAGGATTCTTTGAAGTTATTTGTAATTCCATGCTCTTATTGCAAAATTTAATCTAACTAGATGCTAATAAAAATAAGTTGGTACTTAACCACCAGGGGAAAGAAAGATTCCTTCAGTGGTTATGGAACGCAGCCTCAACACATTTTGGTGAGGTGGGAGGCTTTATGCATTATTCTCCTGATTTTACGAGACAGGAAATAGACACAGAGAGAGGCTAAGTGACTTGCCCAAGGACAAAGAGTGAGTCAGATGCAGAGCTGGGAATCAAGCCCACTTCTCTTGGTTCCCAGTGTACAGCTTTTCTCAGCAAGTCATAATGCCTTTCAGATGGATCATTTCCTAAAATGTATTAAGTTGTTAAAAATTCGATATGGGTGTTGCATTACTTTCCAACTAGTTCTGTTTCTCACTACCTTACTAGAGCTATTATCAGAAGCTAAACTGATAGTCAGATTAGTAATTCCATATCTATAATTTTTAAGCAATACCTCATTAAAACTGGATATATACAGATATCGAAGAAGAATCAGAGTTTTTAGAGAACAAGGTTAGGTTTAGACTTTACAGTTTCCAAAAAAAAAATTAGCTTCAAAGTTAGGAAAAAGTGGAAATTATCATGTAGAAGAAGGTCTCATCAGCCACCAGAAATTTTAAACCAAAAGAACACAACAATGTTCTGTTCATCGTGAAGCAGCACTAAAAACAAAACAAACAAAATAAAATAAATAAATGAAAATGTGTGTACATTGAAAAAGTGGAAATTCTAGGCCTTTGGAGAAGATTCTGGACACTTGCTTTTATTCAAAGCAATGCTTGTTCCATTATCTGGGATTTTACCAGTTAGTTCATTGGCAATTCTGGACCATTGACAGGCACCATCCTTTTCAGTGAAAATTACTAGAGTACTAGATTATATCACAAAAAATAAATTACCTGTGAGTCTATATTAAGATAGATAGATAAATAAATAAATAAATAAATAAATAAATAAATAAGGAAGTGATAGCTCCTCCTTAGAGAAGCGTTCCAATTAATAAGTGTATAGTAGAAAGAATGCATCTGGGCACAGTAGCTCACGCCTGTAATCCCAGAACTTTGGGAGGCCAAGGTGGGTGAATTATTTGAGGTCAGGAGTGTGAGACCAGCTGGCCAGCATGGTGAAACCTTGTCTCTATTAAAAATATAAATTAATTGCATTCTGTATTGGATATTGGCATAGAATATCATTAGTGGAAAAAACTGGTAAAATATGAATAAAATCTATACCCTTGTTAATAATGTTGTCTTGCCAATGCTACATTTTTGTTTTCATATTGTATTATAGTTATGTATTATGTTAGTATCTGGGGAATTGGTTGAAGGGTGTATGGGAACGTTCTGTATTAGACTTACAAATTTTCTGTAAGTCTAAAATTACATCAAAATATAAAGCAAAAAAATACTTTGTCAAATAATGAGTTTGGATAAACTAATTCTTATGCGAAACACATGTATGAAGTCTGAATTCAGTGTGTGCTAATAGAGGACACGGTGGGCCTTTGTTTAGTCACAGCTTCCCAAAAAATGGAAAGATAAAACATAAACCTAAGTGTGATCTCATTTGTATCTCAGTATGAGAATTTGTCTACTTAACAGAATCATATCTCTGCCGCCTTCCCTTTGCTGTATTTTTCTTCTGATCCCTTTTGGTCTTCTCTTTATTTCCTTCCACATTTCACTAACAATGTGTGTGTGACATGGTAATGTTGTTTCAATCACATGCTGTTACTTCGCACATGGAATATTTTCCCCCAGGCCCCTGTAGTGCTAAGGCTGAAATCTCCACTTAACATTTCTTCATTAGTATTAAGAGAGTTTTGTTTCTTAGGGCACTTTCAGAAACACGATCCTACGTTAAGTCACAATTGGGTCTAATATCATTAACCCTCTGCTGGGTCATTAACGATTTTCTCTGCATCCACTTTCTCTTCCCCGATTCTGCTTTACGTTTAGGAAGGAGGAGGAAGATGTGAAGGCAGAAATGCAGGAGTCATCCTCGTACTCTTCTTTCCGAACCCACATCCTGCCATAATAGCCCAGTCGAAATATCTAGCCATTATGCTCGACTCTCTAGGGCCATCTTTTGCCTGCAGTGTACCAAGTAAAATATGTTTTCATTGTGACCCATTCCAGTCTTCTATTGATAGCGGCAACTCAGGGGTTGCATAGTAAACCGCAGGCTGTTAGCCTCAATGTTGAATCCAGCAACTTGCTTTATTGGCTCCCACAATGGATTTTTATTTGAGTGTGTGTTTGTGTGTATGTGTGTGTGTGTGTGTGTGTGTGAGAGAGAGAGAGAGAGAGAGAGAGAGACAGAGAGAGAGAGAAAGAGAGAGAGTGTGTGTGCCTGTGTGTATGTTTTCTGATTTATCTTGATAGGCAATATTTAAAACTTAGGACATTTTGCATAAAAATTCAGATTCCCAGCCAGTCTTAAAGGCCTGTAACCCTGGGCCCACATTCACACAAGGCCGGAATCTGCTCAAGCTGAATATCAGCTGCCCTTTTGGACAGCATGGATGTTCTCCAATTTACAAGTCACCCACATCATCTTCTGACCAGCCTGGCTGTTATACGCTTTTGTGTTTGCAAAACTTGCCCTATATCTTGACTTTTAATTCATAAAGGTCAGTCAAATATGTCTGAGTGCCATTACTTGACATGACGAGCAAAGAAATTTAAGCAGCCTTTTCCTCTGAGTCTAGGAATCTCTGAAGCCACAGTCAACCCTATTTCTCTTTGTGAAACCATAGAAGAAAAGCTGCCAATCATTTTATTTTGCCTGCAGAAGGGAAGGAAAAGGGCAGGATTGCTACTTTGGGTTGCTTTATGTGATTTTTTTTTTTTTTTTTTTTTTTTTTTTTTTTTTTTTTTTTTTTTGCTTTTTAAGGAAATGTTATTATTCTTACTACAAATTGCACTCCACTCTCACTTACATTGTGACTCTCGGGCTTGGGTTTACAATGTCGTGATGGAGCCATTACTGCTGTACTTTGCATGGAAGAGTTTTACTAATCCTCTTTGGCATTCATCTCTAAATCTTGGTAAATTCAAGTAGCTTCCGCCTCTGAAAGTTTATTTTTTACTTAAGTGATTTTCATGCTATTGCTATATTTTTCAGGTGTCTCCCAGGCTTAACAGCTATCTGAATATGCTTTGGTTATTTCCCTTGGCTCTTTATAGTAGGTTTATGATCTGTTCCAAGGGGTCAACATTTCCTGCCCAAATGACTTTAACTGTGAGTGTGCAGTCAGTAATTATTATTATTATTATTTCTTTGCTTTGCCTAATATATAAATAACTCCCTTATACTCATGTTGAACCTGTTCCCACAGTACTTTCCTTATGAAAGAAAAAAGCCCTTTAGCAGACTGTGGTGTGATATGAGCAGAGTCCTAGTCAGGGGGTATAAATCATACCTCGCATTCACACATATACAAGCAACCCTTCCCCTTCCTGCTGTTTTTATTTACTTAAATTAATTTATTTCCATACTTTTGGCACGCCTCTGCTAAAGTACACAGCAAACAAATTTACAGTGAGTCCCAAATTAAATATTAATGCAAACTCTCCAGCCTCAAATTTCATTTGGTTCAGTCACTGTAAAATTAAATAAAATGTTGGTATGTGTTTCATATTTAACTTATTTCAAGGTATAATGTTGATTTTAATGTTGAAATTTTGGAGCCAAATTATCCAAGAGGGTTTGACAACATGAATGAAAAATAAAGTGACGAACAAATTAGATTTCTACACATGCATCTAGCAAATGTCTACTAAATCTGCATGTAAGCTCTTTACACAACAAATAAATTGGTTGAGATCTTTTGCTTCAATATTTTATTTAGGCATTTCTAAAATTTTAAATGCCTGAGCTTTGAATCTCTTTTCATTTTAACCTAATGTGTGTTTAGTATGTCTTCCCTTAAGTCTAAAAACATACCATGCTTGAAAACTAAGAAAGGTTATTTTCTTATACATTACTTGTAATGATCATGTAGCATTTCCGAGGTAATTTCTGTGGGTGAAGTAAAGTATTTTCTTCCATAATGCTGCAGGTCCAGCAATATAAAGTAAATAGTGTTTAAAAGGGTTGATTACTCCAAGCTGCCTTTTGATACTCTGTTTAGATGTTCTTCATAACCTAAAAACAAATTGAGTGAGATATTTTGGGGATTAAGCTGGTACTCTGAAATGCAGATTTGAATATCAAGTTATAAACCTCAACTCTCACTTTTTCTCAAAGTAGAGAATGGGAGAGAAAGCACCAAAAGAGAAAACAGAGCAATGAAAAAAATCATAGGAACCAAACCCAGAAACAATCTTCAAATACCTTAGGACCCAGGGTAATTCAGTCAGTTTAACAGTAACAGCATTTCCTTCAAATAATGTATTCCTTTCTCTTTTATTCATGTGTTCTCTAGGCTGTGATATTTTTGCCTTCCACTAGTTTTATAAAATTTTCCTCCTTTCTCTTTCTCTGCCTCTCACTCTCTCTTTCGTTTTTAGCTTCAACAAGGACTAAATAGACCCCAAATCGTTTACTCTGTATTCACAAGCAAGCTTTCCTTGACACTCCGAAGTTGTACAATTGCTAGTGTTTTTATGTCTAGTCCTGGTTTTAATAGTCTTGTTATTTCTGCCTCCAAGTCTACAAACCACACTGAGACTGGTACATGTTAACCTGTCAGGCAATACAATGTTTATTCAAGGAATGTGTAGATAAATAAAAATAATCCAAGGGCTCTAATTGTCCAACAGATAATAACTGTGTATCATAAACCCTTACCTGGTAGGTTCTCTTAACCTGGTAGATCCTCACCACTCACTTCTTTACTACAGTTTTTGTTTGTTTGTTTGTTTGTTGAGACAGAGTCTCACTTAGTTGCTCAGGCTAGAGTGCTGTGGCACAGTCTCTGCTACTGCAACCTCTGCTTCCCAGGCTTAAGTGATTCTCCTGCCTCAGCCTCCTGAGTAGTTGGGACTACTGGCACATGCAACTGTGCCTGGCTAATTTTTGTATTTTTTGTAGAGACAGGGTTTCACCACGTTGGCCAGGCTCATCGCAAACTCCTGACCTCTGGTGATCTGCCCACTTCAGCCTCCCAAAGTGCTGAGATTACAGGCGTGAGCCACCACGCCCAGCCTTTACTACAGTTTTCTTGGAATTTCCAGGGAGGGTGATAAATACAGCCAATAATAACTTTGCTACAATTTCTTCCCTTTTTCCTAATTAAATATTCATCAGCAGGAACTTGAGTGTCAGTATAAACTCTTCTCAATCATGTCAAGAATTCAGGGACGATTGAAAAGGAGCTCTTTCTTTAAAACACTGTAAATTTCTTCAATAAACAAACCCAAATGAGTCTTCATAGGCCAATGCCTGCTTCTTTTGCTATTATGCTGGTTTATATTGATAGAATTAACAGCAAAATTATTGCTTCCATATTTGCCAATGCTTAAAACATTGCTAAGTGTATCATTTTAACTAACTCCCTAAAGAACACTGTGAGTCAGACTCAATTCCATTGTACAGACATGGCATAGGTAAACACAGGGTGGTAGGAAATATGATATTAATAATTCTGAAATACAAAAGAAAAGATAATAAGAAAGTAACCAATATTGTATGGCCCACATATGACCATCATGTGACTTGTATTGTGAACCATGTTTCACACAAATCAATAAGAGGCTCTGCAAAATGTAATGGACCCATTTAAAATAGCCTGAAATTATTTATTATCTGCTTAGAATATTAACTCTTTCCTCCAAATATTATCTTTTGAGGCTTTGTTTCATGCCTGTCCTCCCTAATACATAGAATGGTGCTGCATTCATTCTTACAGAAAATCTTTCTAAACTAAAAATGCCAATCTCTGTTCTAGCTTGTCCTCATTGCCCCCACTATTCCCTCATTCAAGCCATCAACATCTTTTCCAAGATGAATTTTGGTAATCCCTGAACTGGATTCATCATTTCCCTTCTGGTCCTTCTTTTCAGACCAAGCATTATCTCTTTAAAAAGTAAGTTGCATCATTTTCACCTCTGATTAGACAGCCAGTAGCTGCTCAAAATCAGAACCAAACCCAAATGCCTCACTTTGATCTGCATGACCCTACCTGACCTGATTTGACTTCACCATAAATATGGCTTTCTCTACTTCTCTTCTTTCCTAAACACACACAGTTTATTTCAGACAAAGTGACCTTCTTTCTTTAAAATACCAAAATTACAACTTCCTCTCAAGGGTGGCATAGAAAATTCCTCCCTCTAGACGACTCAGAGTTTGTCCCCTCTTGTCACTTAGTTTTAGCAAATATGTCACTTGCTCAAAAAGGCCTTCTGTGAATATAACTACGACTCCCAATTGCATTTGCCTCAGTTACATTACATTATTTTTCTTTCTTTTTAGTAAGGATGTTATTTATTTATTTGCTTGCTGTTTCTGTCTCCTCTTGCACTAAAGCTCTATCAGCCTAGTTACACTGTCTACCTCGTTCACTTGCTTCATTCCCACTACCTGAAACAGTGATTACCACCTATTTGCTCATCTTTGTCAAATGAGTAAATAAAAACACTTCTTTGTGTTTACATCTTTGTGTTTACATCTTTGTCAAATGAGTGAATAAAAACATGAATGATCACCAACCATATGGGTTGCTTCAAGGACCACGTGATTCAGCAGGAAAAAAAAACTGAATAAAAAACAAAAGTATGCTGAAATGTAAAGAGCTTCTTGCTATTAATAACTTATATTAAAGCAAATAATATAATGCATAAAATAATAGGTATTTATGTAATGTAATACATTATACAATGCGTTTTCACAGACATTACACTCTGTGTACTCACAGAATGTTAGGGTCATAGCTATGTTTATCTTCTCAGAATGGATCGGAGCAATTTTCTGTAAAACTCTGGTGGTGTTTTCACAGACACCTAGAGGAAAATACACACAAGGGAAAACCCTCATGCCCTTCATTACTTTATGTTCTCCTAGCAAGGAGAATAGCAAAGAAAGTCGAAATGTGCTAAGATGTTGGTTCTTTCACTGCCAGGATTAATTTCTAAATATTTGACAAGATCATTAGTAAGTGAAAATAGGAGAAAACGTGCTAGTAGGAGAAGGAACTGTAGAATTGAGTGTAATCCAACAACGGAAGAAGGAAAAGGTTTAAGTTCTGAATATCTGATATATTTAGTATATCTAAATTATACATTTAGATATACTAAATGTTGATTATGTTGGACAGTCATCAGATTTTCTTGCAAATAAGATTAGTGTGCTGTTGTGTTACAGGACATCGATATAGTACTGCTAAACTGTAGTCTTTGTGTTAGAAATGACATCAATACAAGGGCTCTCAGCAAGAGTGCCTGAATTCTGAGTGAGTAACTCCATCTACAAATCTGATGTAGTTATTATGCTTAATGAAAATCTCAAAAATATGGATGCCCAGTGGGCAAAATCTGTAGTGCTTTCACCTGATGAGGCAAGAATCTCACTCCAAAGCTGGTGTCATTATCACGGTACTTTCAAAGCTTAGTCATGAAAAAATGTCTTAAAAGTTAATAGAGTTGAATAAAGTGGAATATTTTAATAAAGTATACATGCTATTTTAACATTTTGTCCCGATAAAATATACCATGAAAAGCTTTGGAAATGCACAAAATGTCTTAGATAATCTATAAACTGAATCATTTTAAAGCTCTATAATATCTACTTTAGCAAAAGTTTAACGTTCTAATTAGCTCAGCTACTTGATCTGAGCAGTAGTGGACAGAGGATTCAATAAATTCTGACTATCAAAGTTCTCTTTCTCAGCATTGTTTTTCTTCATTTCCTTACACATCCTAGTTTCAAAAGAAAACAGATGATTCTAAACACATTTCTGTTATCGGCATTACACCTAGAGCTTTTCTTTCTCACAAATATCTTAAGATATGCTAGGAACACACAAAGCAACCACAACCAAGTTGCATTTCTCCCCAAAACTTATTTTTAGTTATCGTTTCTCATTTTAAGAAGAAAGGGCTAAGATGACAAATTGTCATTAAAGAAAACTCAGCGGTAGAAAATTCTTAAGGAATTATGTATTCGTATTTCTAAAGTTAAGCTGTCTTGGAAGTCTTGAAGGATGTCAATGCAATGTGGAAAAGTTAGGAAGGGACGTTCTATTGATTGCAAGAATAAAACAAGAGACAATAGGTGGTACCTTGATCTTACCTAAAGAAGAAACATATTCTTTTGACTAAAATGAGGTCATGTTTCAACAATACCTGTCTTTGGTCTGAAGGCTGAGCCAGTCAGGACAATGAGGTGTATGCAACTCCGAAAGAGATGTCTGACTGTTAATAAGAATGTATTGTGAGATGAAATGTAACGTTGGTATCTTAGCAAGGCAACATGATCTATCTTCTTCAAGAAGTTTTTTTTATTTTATTTTCTGTTATTTTTCTCTTAACAAAGTTGGAAGAAATTGTATATGGAAAGGTACTTTCTCAACTTCTATCAAGGATATAGTTATAATATTATTCATGTTTAAATGGAAACTTTTAAATACACAAGTTTATACTCTGAGAGACTTTTATATTCAAGCTTGTATTTGGGAAAAAGAGATTTAAAAAACAAATTTTTTGGGAATCTATGGTACAAAATGGTATTAATCAAAATTATTTTTCCTTTCCTTTTCTAAAGGTAAAGACACTCTTTGAAAAAGGGTTACATATTTACAACTATTGTGAAATATTTAAGAAGAAATCCCAAATGTTGATGATACATCCTTATTAAACAAATATGGGTAGAGTTATTGAATAATAGAAAACATTTTTTTTTTATTTTAGATTTGGGGGTACATGTGAAGGTTTGTTACATAGGTAAACATGCATAACAAGGGTTTGTTGATTATATTATCTTATCACCCAGGTGTTAAACCTAGGGCCCAATAGTTATCCTTTCTGCTCCTCTTCTTCCTCCCACCCTCCCCCTTGAGTAGACCCCAATCATGTTGAAACATGATTATTTCCAAAATGAGCATTGCTCTTTTCCACTAATGATACTTACAAATTCAAAATAATAGGGAATAAGATCAACAAATGGGCATACTTATTTATTTAATCATGCCATTGCATTTTTAAAAATCATAATTGGGTACCTAATTGCAGACTCAAGCTAAGTTAATGTGACTGCATAACAAAATTACTATAGTCATATCTAAAAGAGCATTTAATCCTGTTGTCCAATTTATGAATGATTTCCACTATATATATATCCTTTATTGAGAGAAAGTCTTCGAAACCACATTTTGTAAAGTATTTAAGTTTTTTTAATGTTTCACAAAATTGAGAAATACAAATTTAGTTAAAAGTAAAGGAAAACAGAAAACAATAAATTTCCACTTTCAATATAGTAAATTCTCTTTGAGTACAAATGAATTCAGAATACTTATTTATTTTCTAATAGTGTTTTAAACTTGTATAATACCCCATTATATAAATATGTAGTTACTAGCAAACATATTTAATTTGCCTAGTATGAGAGACACAACAGCAAAAGCACATATGATTTGCTCTGCAAACTGGAAATATGTTGCATAATTCTTTCAGGGAAATATGTTGTTGTTATTGTTTCTTCATAGAATCTCACTTTAGGCTTTTCCTGCAAGACCAGTCTTACTTTTTTACAGGATGTATGGCTATTATTTCATAATTTTGATTTCCATTCAGTTACTAGTCAGTTTCATCAATTAGTTTAGTCAGGGGGCTCAGTCAAAATATGTCGGTTTGTATAGAGACAGCCTAAATCAAAAGGATGGAGAGAGAGAGAGTGATGGAAAGAGTGAGACTGACTCTACATTTTAATATCACTCAATTTAGAACAGAGCAATACATAATACATATTTTCTAACTTGGCCTTGTACTTATGCCAGGGGAAAAAGGGAGGCCATCTGATCATTTATGAAGAAGAAAATATAGATTTAAAATTGTGAGGGCAGCTTGTAGAAGACAAACTAGTAGAAAATAAATAGCACATACATTTTGAAGGTCTAAGCTTACTTGTTGGGTTGTATGGCAGAATCTCCTGAATCCTTCATTCTCCTTTCTCTAAAATAGAGGGTGCAGATGTACTTGGTGAGATTGACATGTTATTCAAATGAGAGAGCACTGAAGAGCCAGAACAGAGATTCAATACTATTGCAAGTATAATACTTTTCAAAATTGAGTGAGTGAGGTAAAGACACTCATTCTGTACCAGTGGAACTCACATATGCAAATTAGTCCAAAACCAACTTTTAAAACTCAAATTATTTTTTAGAGATATTTTCATTTTTTTGTATTATTTACTGTTTAAATAAGATTTTATCCCAAAAGCTAATAAGTTTTAAAATCTCCTTCCAAAATAAAATAACTGGAGAATGTTCCCAAGGCCTATAGACTATACGATTTGTGATTGCTATGTTGCAACTTCATTTCTATGTCTCTAGACAATGGTTTGTGATACGGGTTACATTTGGGACTAGCTATCCATGTGAAAATGTATAGCAACTCCACAGAAGAAAATAAAAAGCATCTCTTGATATTTTTCTGTTTAGTTAGCTAATTTTTCCTACCTCTCCCCTCCTCTGCCGAAACCAAAAGAAAAACCTTCTTATTTGACCTTTCTATGCATCAAGATAGCTTTTGGTCATTATTTTTGGATTATATAGGAGAAGTCAAATTTCTTGAAGAAATTTAAGAAAAGTGTTAAAACTATATAAAGTGGACATAAGTATTTTCTCATAGGAATTTGGCTGAGCATATATTCTGATTAATTCATAATAGAACTCAATCTTTGGCTTTATTTTCTTTAGCATTCCACTACTAAATGTATTGCTTCAAATTATAAGCATTGGGTATACCATAATTATAGGCATTTCAAAAGCAAATAATTTTGACACGTGTTTCTTCCACACAGTCAGATTCTGTTAAAATGAAATACTTGTTATATGGAAATGCATTATAATATTACATATTATGAGTCAAAAATAACTCAAAATTTTCTTCATTTCACTTTTCCCCCCCAGATAAATAGACATGTTTATCTGAAGTTTTGAAAAGCAAAAGTTTCGTTCATAAAAATCATCTCCAATTTTCAGGCCAGAGTGGTATTTTTAATATGTGTTTGTACCAAGAAAAGCCATTTTAAAGATAATATACACACACACAGAGAGAGATAGAAACAGGGTTAGGGCAATTGTATAAGTGGGTTCCACTTACT
>NW_016809230.1:906403-917900 GCF_001698545.2 Rhinopithecus bieti
TAATTTTTCCTACCTCTCCCCTCCTCTGCCGAAACCAAAAGAAAACCTTCTTATTTGACCTTTCTATGCATCAAGATAGCTTTTGGTCATTATTTTGGATTATATAGGAGAAGTCAAATTTCTTGAAGAAATTTAAGAAAAGTGTTAAAACTATATAAAGTGGACATAAGTATTTTCTCATAGGAATTTGGCTGAGCATATATTCTGATTAATTCATAATAGAACTCAATCTTTGGCTTTATTTTCTTTAGCATTCCACTACTAAATGTATTGCTTCAAATTATAAGCATTGGGTATACCATAATTATAGGCATTTCAAAAGCAAATAATTTTGACACGTGTTTCTTCCACACAGTCAGATTCTGTTAAAATGAAATACTTGTTATATGGAAATGCATTATAATATTACATATTATGAGTCAAAATAACTCAAAATTTTCTTCATTTCACTTTTCCCCCCCAGATAAATAGACATGTTTATCTGAAGTTTTGAAAAGCAAAAGTTTCGTTCATAAAATCATCTCCAATTTTCAGGCCAGAGTGGTATTTTAATATGTGTTTGTACCAAGAAAAGCCATTTTAAAGATAATATACACACACACAGAGAGAGATAGAAACAGGGTTAGGGCAATTGTATAAGTGGGTTCCACTTACTACTAACTTTGTTTGATGAATGATACCATGTTGGCACAGGCATGTTTAACTTTTAGGATTAATTCTACTTTCTTTGAATTCATCTATCTAGAATGAAGACAAGTGTTTCCTTTGTACAAGAATTGTTTTGACAGACAGCCACAGAAGATAGAGAAATCTATCAGTATGTTTGATTGGTACTTTTTACTACACAGAATTCCTATAACCAGGAAAATGCTGAAGGAAAGGGAGGGGGAGTTGCACATTTCATATTAAGGTACAAAAATTAATGGCAGAAACATAAAAAAAACTGGATCATATTAATATATAGCATTGGGGGAAGATACAAAGTTCCCTCAACATTATAATCCTTGTAGAAGACCAAGTCCTGTTCAGTTCAGGTGACTTTGAATGGAGCTGATTTTTATGGTATCCCCTAGGCTGAGAAAAGAAATTGACAAGGTAACTGGCAAGAAAGGAATGTCCTGGATCCAATAGATTTGCAAACTGAATACCTCTGCATACCTCCACCTTGAATGACAAGTAGCATTTACAAAGTGTCATCTAAGTCCTAAGAAAACATTAACCATATCACTCATCTACCACCCTTTCTAAGAAAATTTCCTTCACCTTCACTTACATTTTTAAAAAATCACTTCCATATTTGTAATTCTAGCACAGTTAATATTTAATTTTTCTGCAATATTCTCATGTCTCTCTCCATTCTTAGAGGTCTAATTATAATCAGATTCATATTGGTGGCAATTAAATCATTTTTTACTGTAAATATTTTCATATAATATAATAACATGAGATAAAAATATTTTAAGAAATTATTTTATCTAAAGATACTTTAATCTCCTCAAGAAATACTGATTCGGATTCTGATGTATGGCAGAATCCATCCATCCATCCATCCATCTTTTTCCTAAATTTACCTTCAGCTTTCTCTTAACTCCTTTTTCCTCCCGAATTCTGTTTTCTGCAATTCACATTTTTTCTTATTGTTTTAGCTCATTTAATTTTTTCTTTACCTTTTCCATTGTCTCTTTTCTCTCTTACTCAGTTTAAATTTGAGCTTGAGAAGAGAGAGAGAAAGAGAACTAATTCAAAGATTAGCAACCTCTTCAAAAAAAAACTTTAATGTTATTTGTGGCATATAAAGAGACGTAAATCACAGTTCATTCTTCTTTGAGAGGAGAGTAAAATTTTGATACACATTTAATTGCCATTATTAGATGGTTTTCTACACAGATACATTAAAATGACTAACAGCATGAACTTTAATTATTTGGAAATATGTCTCCAAATCGTATCATACTTGAGAATTTAACAGAGACTAGCATTAGGCCTCTCAATCCCTTTTCTTTTCAGAAAATTTGACACTTTAAGATATACTTCCTTTCAAGTTTTAATCCTTATCAAGCAATACTTTGATATGATATGACATTGTTATATGACAAATTAGTTGATTCTAAGTGAATCTGATTTATCTTCCAATTTTGGCTGTTAAGAGTTACAAAGATGTTTCCTTTTTAAGATGTGACAGAATGTAATAAAAACTTACATGTACATTAGTTTAGTGCCATATAAAATCAATATAAACTAAGAAAATAAACAATAAGGAATTAAAAGACAAGTGCATGTATATGGTTTGAACATAAACATACGAGTTGGTTTCAAGTCTTTTTCTATTTAATACAATGTTTGAACTCATGAAGGTATAAAGGGAACAACACGGCTAGAAGATAACACAAACATTTCTGATATAGTTCATACAGTTTGAGAAGCTACCTATTACCCAATAAGTACACGTAGAACCTAAAAGTGAATTCTCATTTTTTGTCAAGCAGTTAGCTCTTACACTACAAAATGCACCTGTGTAATTCACATGCCTGTTCTATTATTCAAGGACGATTGACATAAGCCTGTGCAGAAAGTTACATCTCATTAACCTCTTTCCTGAGTTTATATTCCCATATCTTCTGTTTCAGCATATTAGTGAGGGAAGCTTGTCATAATGCAGTAACACTTTCTTTCTTAACTTTCTTAACAAGATTTCTCTCTTTTTTAAAATTCCTTTTTCCAAATGGGACCCATCCTTTTCACTTTTGATAACTGTGAGGATTTTAGCTCTTTTCTAACAGTTTTGAAAGTGTGTTAAATATATAATCATGGTAAAGTGCTGGTCTACAATTATTTTTACTTGTGCTATCTGATATAGTACTTCATGTGGACATGGTGACACAACATGACACTATTTCATTTTTTTAGAAAAAAACCAGCAATCATTTACCATGTGCTCTACTTTTATCTTAGATGTTCCTCTCCCTCATGAAACTAAATTGGCACCCACATAATCTTAGTTATTTAATATTCTATCTCAGAAGAAAGTTGGGGAGTCTGTATTTTTTATGTTATATATGAAATTCTCTTCAGATATTTATTCCAATCATGGTAGCAATAGTTCTGTTCCCAAAACACATACAGAAGCATTGAGAATTCAGCTCTAGATGAAGTCAAATTTCTGGAGATTGGAGACTCAATCAGGAAAAGACCAATAACAGTAGTCTGCCAGTACCATTATATTTTGCTAGCACACTGGGCTGAAAAGCTCCATTCTGTTCATCTGCTCTGGTCCAACTTCAAACATTTTTCCTAAGAAAGGTTGAGAGCTGATTGTTCCAGATCAAAGACATCATCATTTCAAGGAGAGCTATGTGCTACCATTTCATCAGTATAGTTTCCAACTATTCCACACCAACTTCAAGGCAAGTTGAGCAAGTTGAGAAGCTATGGTTAGGTGGCAGTGATATGTTTAAAAGATTATCACCAGTAAATGTCAGATTTCCTAAAGGCACTCAGATTAGTCCCACCACTGGTAGAGGAAATGACACGTGTGGGTATGTTATAAAGACTAGAATCTAGTTGCCAACAGCAGGTTGAATAGAAACACTACAGTTCATTTCCCTCTTCTTTCCTATAATGAAGCGATATTTTTTGTCAATTCATAATCTGTTTCATATACATACAATCACTAAATCTCCCAATGCCTATTTGTTTGGCAATGGGATCTGGGTTTCTTCTCTCTCTCTCTCTCTCTCTCTCTCTCTCAAACCAAATAGCTGAACTATACCAGTCAATATAAGCTCATTTTCTGATTTAAAAAAAGGATCTATGATACTTCTGATTTTACTTTAACCAGTTAACCATTCCAAGGCCAGGGCCAGTGCCCCAAATATTCATCTAGTATTTTCCTCCCTTTTTCACTAGCGCATCTGGTGTCAAAGATTATTAAAGTCGCACAGGCATTCTTGATTTTCCAGATGAAAAGTTTATAGAATCCCGGCTTATTCTAATTCCTACCTCCTCTTTCCTCTGCTCCTCATATTCATTCCCTTCTAAACTTCTACCATTCACCAGATACTTGGAGAAAAAGGAAAAGCAAAGCGCCAGACTGGAGCGAGGCACTCCAGTGGTGGGTTAGCCGCTCAGGCACCTGGGCTATGTCACAGACCCTCAGAATCGAAAAGTCAAGTTCAAGCAGGTGCGTGCGCCCGGAAGTGCCCTAAAAGCCTCTCCACTGATGACAGGACTCTGTCCCCGGTCTGCCCCCAGGAAGGGGCTATAGAAAGGAAAGGGACTTGAATCGGCGCCTTCGCCGCTCCACAGACCTCGAACGCAGCAGATAAGGAAGTTAACCTGGGAGCTAAGTTGAGGGCGGACACGCTTAACGCGGAGAACCTGGGGCTCTCAAAAGCTCGCAGTTGAGCGCCATCGCGGAGGGAAGTCTCTCTCGGAAATGCGAATTCTCATCCAAACATCTGCAGCGCTTAGGATGCGCGGGCAGAAGCGCACAGTCAAGCCCAAACACTCTCGGAGGGGACAACATCGGGACCGGGAAACGGCCAAAGGGAAAATCTGTGGGGGTGCGGGGGACTCTGGCACTTGGTTCAGAAACCCCGCACCGCACCTCTCACCCCCCACGGGGCCAGCACACTGTGGCCACCCGGTCCCGGGGAGCGGGGCTGCAAGGACTTAAGTTTCACACTCACTTATCTGCAAGCATCGCCCAGCAGGAAAGCCAAGGAAGCCAGGGGAGGGGAGGGGGAAGGTGTTCTCCTTACCTCGGTCGGCTCTCACGGTCAGCACCCTGGCGATCGGCAATAATCCCGAGAGAGTGAGTAAGGCGAGGAGAAACTCGGACATTGTGGTCGCCCGGTAAGGAAGTCTGCGGTGGAGACTGCTCGGCGGCACCGTCGGCCCGGAGGCGGCAGCGGCGGCGGCGGCGGCGGCTTGGAGCCCGGAATCGAGCGGCGTCATTTACAAATGTCACTGGAAATTCTTCAGCTCAATGAGTCCAACCAGTCCGCCTTCTCCTGCCTGGAGCAGGATGTGGAAGGTGGAGGGATGCGCGCGTGCGGGAGAGAGGAGCGAGAGCGTGTGTGAGCGCGAGCGAGCCGCCCGTGTGTCTTGACTTTTCAATGCAGGGTACGTCTGATCTTACATCACGCAAGAGGGGCAGTGAGAGATGCCAGCGGATGGGAATTCACTGCTTAATCACCGAATCCACCACACACCCCTTCGTCGTCCACATAAATCACATCTATTACTTAGTAAGAGGCATTTAACACAACAGGAAAATACCACCGAGAACGCAGAGCGCCACAAATCACAATTATTTTAATCCCCTTGAAGGGAAAGTAACTAGAAGCTGGTTCTGTAGGGATTTGGGTCTTTGGAGAAGGGAGAGACTTCTGCATTAGGCTGAGCCAGCCAGGCGCTTACAATGCTCCGCAGTTCACAGCCGGCTGGGAACCCTCAGCCAAGCTTCTGCAGGCAAAGCGGGCTGATCCCTTCGTTCCTCGGAAGCTTCCTTCCCGGGCAGGAAGGACAAGCCAAGGAACAGAGCTTCTCTTAGGGAAATGGTTTCCTTGGGTCTACACAGAATCCCAGTGCTTCCTGAATTGCACTTTTAACTTTCATGCTGAGCAGCATCTGGGGACAAAGAGGCAAAATTTAGTGACTCAGCAGAAACAAAAAGCAAAACAACCCCAAAAGTCATTAACCATTGCGTAAAAAGGGAAGGTTAATGGAAAAGGCTATTGAGGACCCCAGGCAGGGAACAATAAAGCAAGGAATTGGTATCGTTTTCTCTGGGGTTCTGTCTTTAAAAGGTACTTCCAGCCATTTTAAACAGGCTTTGAGGATTTTGTTGTGGCTTTTATTTTGTGTTTTGTTTTGTTTTCCTTTTCCATATGCTACAGTGGTGGTGTAAGAACTTTCCCGAGCCATCGGAGGCATCAACGTGAATCGTTGGAATAATAATATTAGTAAAGTTGTTTCTACGACCACTTAAGTTTTCAACATGATCATCCCAGTCCCTAAAATTTGAGTTTGCCATTCCAAAGTGGCTACGGAATTAAAACTCAGAAATCTTAGTAGTTGAAGACTTACTTTCTTCCTTGTAACATCAGGAATTCTCGTCTAAGAACAAGAATTGAAAAGGTTTTGTATTTAATATTTTGAAACTGGAGATGAGTGGAGAGGAAAACTATGAAAAGGGAACAGAACCCAGGAACCAAGGAAGAGAATGATTGAAAAGTGAAGGAAGATACTTTAAAAACTTCATTTACTTTGCTGTTTGAGCTATACAGGTGAATGCTGGCATTACGATCTACCTATTTGTGAGAGTAAAATTAACCAGAAACATCTTTAGAGGCTCCTTTGAAGCTATTAAAACTAGACTGGATCAAAGAACACAGAGGTGACTCTGCGGAACATTGTCAATAATCTGTGCATTTCACGTTTTTATTCTTACTCTGTGATTATAAATGCATTTTATGTCACTTTTTCCGTGTTTTAAATTACAAAGTTTATTTCCCTTGAAAATACAACCATTTAGTGTTTAAAATATGATTCTACATTCAAAGATGTATGCTTCTTTTCTTCCAGAGTTGTTACATGTCTAATTTCTCCTAGATATTTTTATTATTTCATAATAAAGTGTACAATGTAGAATACAAAGATAGATTTTTGACATATTTCACTTCATACCGAAAATTCACAAACTTTGAAATGAGTGGCAGAGTTTAAAGAATGTGTATGTGTCTGTGTGTGCGCGCACGCATGTGAGAGAGAGAGATTTGAATGATGTGCCAAGTAATAAACATTTATTTCTCAAGGGTCCACAGACCTCTGTGTTGTATGACAAACTTATTCATTGGGACGATGTAGCAGGTGTCTTTCTTACATGATCCCATTCAGTCAACTAGAAGGTCAGCTATCAGGAGATCTGTATCCACTTAACTCTTGGCAAGAAAATGAGGAGTGCTTACAAACCATACTAAGGACATCCAGATTCTTCCTCTTCTGAAAGATTACCACCAATCCCGCTCCACTTCAAAAACTACAAGGTAAAGGAAAGCAGCCTGGAACAGTATGACCCACCAAAGGCTCTTACCACACACTAAAGTGCCCCAATGCTATGATTAAAATCACTGACTCATTCACTTCTGCAGTACGTGCAGCAGCCCTAGATTCCATGGTCAGCTTGGAAAAAGGAAAAGCTAGGAAAGATCATCAGAATAGTAAATACTCAGGAGATTTTGTATTCTAAATATACTATATTCCAAATACGTAGAGCCTCCTAATAGCCTGTTAAATGAATTAGCCAGAGTAAAAAACATATGATCTTTTTAGATCATCTGGTTGACTTCTTTACTTTGTTGAGTGGAAAAAAGATTAAAAATGCATTGTCTGCACATTGTGACCAGAATAATAAAGCAAAATAGAATTCTTAAGTAATCACCAATAAAGTCAGTAATCACGAATGACATAGGATCAAAACAGTTACTATAAAATAGTGATAGTAAATGTGGAAAACTAGTTACTAAAGCATAGGCTGGAGCATCAATAAAAGGTAACATGTTAAGCTTAATCTCCACTGTGAACGAATCTCAATAAAGTATTATCTATAAAATAAAATTTTCAGCTTTAGGCAGGACACAGTGGCTTACGCTTATAATCCCAGCACTTTGGGAAGATGAGGTGGGCGGATCACGAGGTCAGGAGATTGAGATCATCCTGGCTAATGTGGTGAAGCCCCATCTCTACTAAAAATACAAAAAAAATTAGCCGGGTATGGTGACATGAACCTGTAGCCCCAGCTACTCAGGAGGCTGAGGCAGGAGAATTGCTTAAACCTGGGAGACGCAGGTTGCAGTGAGTCGAGATCGCACCACTGCACTCCAGCTTAGGCAACAAAGTGAGACTCCATCTCAAAAATAAAATAAAATTAAAATTAAAAAATTGAACCTTTAAGACCATGATTAATAAAGATCTAAATGGTATAAAACCTCTCTCAAAAATTTGATGGAAGTATAGTTGCTTAGGTATGCACCAGTGCTTAGGTGGACACAATACATGAATTTAAATGCTTGTTAAGAATTTTTAAGACTAAAATTTTTACTAAGGACGCTGATTCATACCATGAAGCCATAATATGTAATAAACAGATTAAATATTAAGCAGTAGATATATATTTGCTCCAAAACTGAAATAAAGCCAGTGTCAAAATGAAATGGGATAAAATTGTCTGTCCCACATCAAATCTCTTGTATAAAGTAGTTCTTCTTCCAGATATTCTTTGAAAATGACCAGTTTATAAAAGAAGATTGTTGTCTGTGAGCACCAGTGAGGTTGATAAAGGTGTTGACCAAATTTGAGATTTAAAATTAAATAATTTGCTCCTAGGTTTTAAGTGACCATCAAATTTTCATGGATTATAAATATGAAATGAAAAGCTTAAGTATAATTTTCTATGAAATACTTTTGTTTCCCCATAATATATGCTTTAATGAAAAAATAAATTAATAAAGTGCACTATTACTGAAGAGAGAAAAGCTTGTGGGAGCACTCAAATTTTGTTTGTTACTAGGGCCCATTATAATTTCTTCATTCTAATCAGAGTTATTAACACTGACAAGTTAAATAAATTAATTCATCAAACTATAGAATATTATGAAATCTCTCATTAAGATAAATTAAACAAAGTAGAACCAATCATCCTTCCTTTTTGTTTTAAAACAACACACGAATGCTAATTATCAGTCAGTGGTAATCTTACACTTCCCAGTTAGAGCCACGGTTTCCATACATGTGATCAAATATCAGATTTCACTTCTGTTAACTTAATTATTTTTGTGCGATTGGATTTCTTACAGTAGATAATAACAATTTGTGTGCTACACATCTGAACATCGTAAGTTAGGGAGAGGACATGTGTCTAAACAAGCTGGAGCTGACAATCTGTCTCATGGAAGAGATGTGTGTGAAGGAGAGTTGGCCTGAAAGTTAGGTTGCCAAGGATTTCTGCAGCTATCATTGTAAGGCCTGCCTGTTTTCAGATAGAAAAGTTGCCAGGCAGCAGCAGACACAAGATGAAAAAGAAAGGGAAGAGATTGAGAAAGAGAGGGGACCCAGGTAGAGAGAGAGAAAAAAAAAGATTGTTAAGGAAACATTATCAGTTCTTTAACTTGAAACAGAGTTACTCTGGACAAAGCCTCTAAGAGAGAAAGAAAAAAAAAAAAAAAACTTTATATGCAAGTTATTTCTCAAACTGCAACATTTCAATGCACATTTTTAACCGCTTTTCTTCAAAAGTGTGTTCTGTTTTTCAGCATACTGTCTCAATTAGGATATAAATATTTGGTTGAGATAAATAAGATTTTTGCGTAACTTTAATTCTTACTATTAAACAATTATTAGGAGGTATGCACAATTGAAAAGAAAATTAAGAGTGATGCAATTATTTAATTAAATCTGGAAAATAAAAATATTTCCAAGACAATTACACTAGTCCTCTCTTTTTATATTTTCAGCTTATCTTTACTGTTACTCTCTGTAAATGTTTTAAGACATAAATATTATGGCAAAAATCATGCCTGATAGCAATTATAAATTTCAGAAGACAATATAAGCTTTTAAAACTGATTTGATTATTTGGATTTTTTTGGACTCTTGTTTGATAAACTTGACAGTAAAAATAAAAGGAGTCTACAGATTTAGACAAAGTCAACAGAAGACTTGAAAGACTGAAAATTCTACCTTTTTTTCTTTTCATTTTTTAAGGGATTGACATCCATAATAATAATATAGTCTGAAGAAACAAATCCTATCTTGCTCTTTGGATATGTCATCAGAAGGTACAATTGGTAATACTGCCATCTGTGTGTGGGTAATACAAAAATGTCAACAATTCACCAAATCCTTGTCACTCTACTCACATGGAATTAGCTCTTGGGTTTTAAGTCAGTTGCTGATTATAAAGTATGTTGCTTTGGTACTTTTAGACCCTGACATATGTGTGTTCAATATGAGCTCCACAATGCCTTCCCCAGATCCAGAATAGACTTAGTGGATCAGGTGGAGGGTCGATTGCCAGTGACCATGGTCAGGATGCACTTTGCCTGAATATGCCCTTGTGGCATTTTTCTACCTTTGAATATTGATCTCTGACCTTCTTTCTGGTCATCATTTTGCTGATCTTTAATTATAATTAGAGACTTTAAGATTGTTGGAGCTGGGAGTAACATTCAAATAATCTACTCCAATTTACCGTATTTTGCAAATGAAAAAATTATAAAGAAAGAAAAGGTGACTAGTCTGAGGTCACATATTTTATTAATAACAGAAACAGACCTTGAATAAAGTTTCTTGACTTCTTCCTATATTATGTAGTCAGCTTTGTTGGTATTCTTTTAGTTTTGTTGTTGTTGTTGCTGCTGTTTGTTTGTTTTACTTCACAGAAGTGGTAGCTCAGAGAATATGAATTTATTCATTCACCAAATATCTATATATTATGTGACAGACACTGTATTTAGCACCATGCATATAGCAATAAGGATAATAAACATAATTCTGGCAGGAACATAGCATATAATCTAAATGAAATAATAATATCATTCCTGTGCTAAAGGACTTACTTTCCAAGACCGGCATGGAAACCATCCTCTCAGAAACCACAAGCATGATACATAAAGGCCACTAATGGGATCACCCCGTAAAATCAGTACTGCATCTTTCTTGGAAAGTGTCTTCTAGTCATACAGAGAACCCAATTTCTATTAGAATTCAACACTGAATAAGAAATCATGAAATGTATTTAAATTATAACATACATTGATGTAGAACTTGGTAGCAAGTACATACATGTTAAGAACTTTCAGAAATATCAACAGTGACACATGCTTACATGTTCATTAGATTCTAAGGACTCTATTATGTTATGGGGTCACAAAAAATCAAGACAAAAAAGAATTTGAAAAAGTCATTCAACTCATTCATCTATTTATTTTTATTGTACCTATTAATGAAGACCGATTTGTGACCTTTTCAAGCATCTTATCCCCTCTAAATAATAATTTCCAACTTCATATAAATTCATATTTTTTCTTATATTTACATTTTATGTAGCCTTTAGCATTTTACAATTTTCAGTCCCCCCAAAATGTTCTTTCTATATAATGCTTTCTCCAATAATAGGCACTCAAATGCAATTTGCCTTACTGTTGATTAATGGCTTTCTCTTTTTTCCCTTGAACTTATTTAATATCTCCTATCTTGGCTGTTCCCTGGTCCTTCTGCCATGGAATACAGCTTTATATCCGAAGTAATCAGGGTATTTACAATGACAAAGATAGAGGTTGGGCATGAGTCGTGGACAGCGAGCTGAGAAGATGAGATACCAGAACCCTATTAATTATACATAATATGTACTTTAATAAAATGAATGGCTGTTAAAATGTAAAAAAGTACTTAGTAGCTATATCATCTCAGGCCAAGTTTGTTTCTTTTTTTTTTT
>NW_016809230.1:920990-931965 GCF_001698545.2 Rhinopithecus bieti
ATTTAAAATAAATTTTAAATAAAATACAATGATACAAATGTGCATCTGTGAAATATAAATATGAATATTTTCTTTCCTCATATCTGCCTATCTGAAAAGCCAAAGTCAACTGTCATTTTGACACTTAGTTGTTTCACTGTTTTTGCTAAATACTTCCCCTAAAAGTTCTCCTTGCCTGCTATTCTATTCTGTCAACATTCATAGTATCAATTACTTTATTTTAAAACATGCATTTAAAAATGTATGTCTATTATATATATATATAGGCATTCCTCTTAACATATAAGAAGAACAATCAACTAGCTATAAGTATTAGAAAATGAAAATGAAATATCCTTGTATGTGAGTATAGGCAGTTGTTGAGATGGTTAGAAACAAAATCTTTGAACTCTCAAGATTTCTTAAATTTCAAGTTGACATATATGAATAATGTTGAAATAGAATGAAAGAATACATATACTTACCTGTCCCTGGCAGTTTGATGGCAGGGTGTGTGCTATCTTAGATTTCTTGAGTTTTATGAGCCTTTTCTTATTTGTGTTGTAGCCTGGAATTGAAAGTGGTAGACAAAGCCAGGCACAGTGGCTCATACATGTAACCCAGCACTTTGAGAGGCTGAAGCAGACAGATCGCTTGAGGCCAGGAGTTCAAGACCAGCCTGGCCAACATGGTGAAACCTTGTCTCTACTAAAAATACAAAAATTAGCTGGGCATGATGGCACACACCTGTAATCCCAGCTACTAGGGAAACTGAGGCTTTAGAATTGCTTGAACCTAGGAGGCAGAGGTGGCAGTGAGCCAAGATAGCACCACTGCACTCCAGTCTGGGTGACAGAGTTTAAAAAGAAAAAAAAGTGGTGGACAAGAGGAGGAAGGAACACATATCTTAACCACTCTGTCATATTCACTCTGTCTTTATCTGGCTTAAAAATATACTGCAATAACCTACCAAGACTGTGATTGTTTTAATTCAGAGTGGCCCAGTTAGGTGATAGGACTGTAATTAGATACTCTCTAAAATAGACCATTGAATTTATATTCTATGTAATGTACTTGGATCCCAAAAACTGCCATTAATATCCTTACCTAGTAAAAGAAATACACACACACAAATAGTCTCTGGCTAAAACCTTTTTTTTTTCTTTGTATTAGTTAATTTCTAAATGCAGAACTGATATAGTGGTGAGGAAGCGATAATATAAGTAGGCAATGAAAAGGAGGCCTTAATTTCCTTTCTTGCCTCTCTCCTTTCTATTCTCATTTATTTATTGTGTGCTTGTTTGAAAAGCACAGTACTTAGGAATTGGATTACTCTAGTGGAAAGTCATGGCCCCTGTTTTCAAGAGCTATATGTCTAATGAGAAAATGGGTCTGAAGAGACTATTAAAAAGTTTCCTGCTAAGTGCTATAAAGGAAGGTATCCATAATGTACAGTGGAGGCTTTGATAAACATATATTTATTTTGCTCCCTGTGGAGCAAAAAAGATATCACCAAGAAGGGGACACTTCAGATGACTTTTGAATATTTTGCTAGGAATAAAAGTGAGGGGTGAGCATTCTAGCAGACGGAACAGGATGTGTTGAGGCCCATATTGCTAGATAGTAAAGTGAAAAATGATTATCTGGAATTTTGAAAAATCAAAAGTGTCAGATAATGCATTTTAAAGACATACTAAAGAATTTGCACTTTAAGTTGAAGGCAATAAAAATATCGTATTTGAACATGTCAAGAACTAGCTAAGAACACAAAATCCATCAAATATACAGTTGTATCACCTGAGAGCCTATGTTCACACTTCTATATATACCTTCTTGGATCTCATCTCTCATTTCTGCATTTCCCATGGTCGAGGCAGCCTAAATTCCAGATTCTTATCACAGGTGGTTAAAGTAATCTTTTAGCTATTAAAAAGTAACTTAAAGAATCCTACCTAGTTAATCCAGTGATCCAGGACAGCTTCCCTAACTGCATATTGCAATTCTGGATTCATTTCTAAATTCTGCACTTACAATCCAAATTATTTGGTCCAATTTCTTCAAACCAATATGTCCACCTGAGTGAACTAAAGATGACAACACTAGAGCCTCCAATTGGGGTGCCAATTACTGAATCTCGCTGACATCTGCTCTCACTGTGCCAGACACATCAATTGCAGAACACTCATAGGAATTTCCCAGGCAGCCTGTTGCAACCTGACTCATGTATTTAATGATCTGATCTCTTTAACGATGCCATGCTGTCTAGCCAGGTCCACTGCCCACCCAGCCATGTTCTACAAGAAACACTGCTGCTCCCAAATGAGCAGATTGATCTAGTTGGAGACACAAGATAAAGACACATTAAAATAAGGTAACCAGAGATAAAAAGTAGCATATAGGAATTACAGTTAAAAGTACAAAGTAAAATATAAGTAATATAGATTTTGGAAAAAAATAAAACTGGTATAAAGGAAACTGTCAGAGTTAGAATTTCAGCTATGCCTCAAAATATGTCTGGTTTTTATGACAGTTACAGGTCATTTTTGATAGAATAATATAAACATTTAAAATCATGCTTGAAAAAAGTGTATCTATTTTGGGGATAATAAAATAATCTGCTTATGCTATGTTAGAAATTTTAACAAAAAATTATACAGAATTTTCGAAAGAAATAAAAATTTGTCAATTTCCTATTCTACAAAATGACAGGAATAGATTTTATCTTATTTCTGGTACTGAAAAATTATAGACTTTTGAGACTTTTTGAAAATGTTGCGGGTAACAGGATATACTACGTACTATTACTTAGAGTGTGTGTGTATCTTCCAAATTTATTGGAAACAAAACTAGAAAAAACTGATAAACTAATAAAAAAGATAAATAAAAGAGAGACCAAAGGAAATACATTTACAAAGGAAGATGATAAATGATAATAATAAGAACAAATGTACCTACTGGCCACAATAAATACAAATTCATTAAATACTCTAATTAAAATACATTGATTCTCAGATTGAATATTTAACATTTATCTACATATTGTTTATTTTAAATATTTTTGTTCAAAATATTTGTTGAATACACTCTCTGTAACAAAGTGTGAGAATCTGGAAATACAATGGTTAACAAGATATCTATGTTTTTTTTCTTTCAAAGAAAAATAAAGAAATATTTCCTTGATAAATAAGAGGCAAATAAAACCTACATATTTAAGAGGAACAGTACTTATATCAGACACAACTGAAATCTTCTTATAGAACATGAATTAATCAAAAGAGGATATATTATATTGATAAAAGTTAAGTAAAAGTAATCATTACCTCATATATATATATATCTTTCAATGTAGTTTCAAATGCAAAACATATAAAGCAATGATCAAACAGGAGATATTAAAACACTTTAAACAATGATTTGATAGTTTTGTTTGAAAGATGACTGAGGTCACACTTGCTCAGAATTTATGAAATGTGGCACAAATCATTATGATTTTGATGAAGAAAATTCACACTATGTGAATAGAAGTTAAAACTTTATTTCTCCTCATTTTACCCTAAAATATAATATAATCTCAAATTAAATTCTCAGAAAGATGGTAACATTAAATTAGAAAAAATAAATACCTAAGAATTACTAAGACAAGAGTCATTAACAAGAATAGAAGGAGAGTGGTGATATTTGCTCTAGAAAATAATATAGAAAAATACAAGCAATACCAATTAAAGAATAAACTAATGATGTAGAAATAAGCAGAAAGACTAATTAAACAGAATAGAAATTCCAGAAGCTACTTTAAACTGAAGAATACAGTCTATCATAATTGGAGCATTTCAATATATTGTGTGAAAGATAACTTGGACAATTTACAAATTATTGAAAGACTTTTCACATAAATATTAACACATTCTCTACTTTAAATAGCCACATAGTGAAAATTACTTTTAAAATGACTGTGTCCAAAAGAAATTAGCAAAGTTCACAGAGTCAAGTGCAAAAACCAACCACAATAGATAAGACTTTGTAGAATGCCTTGCAAAGAGATTCCAAAGTCAGGTTTAGGAATTTCTTAAATATGTTAAAGGCAGAGAGCAAACTAGATGATCATTTGGGATCATGTCTGGCCACTGTCCAAAAACTGCATTAAGGGGTATAAAGAAGTCGGTAAGAAGACTAAATTAGTGTCATTTGCCTAAGTCATTATTGGGAAGGCTTTAGGAATATTCCAACCGCTGGCTAAATATGCAACCTGTAGTTTCAATTAGCTACTCAGTCCAAAAACTGGCAGATTGTAGGCATTTTATCAATTCTAAATATCCCAGAACTTGGGAACTATAGAACTGATTAATTTTGATTTGAGTTTTGCAAATTACTAAATAGAATCTGTAAATAACTTGAGGGAAAGCAAGTATATATGAGGAACTGCTGCTTATTACTTGACTTCAGTTTTTAGAAGAATAAATATATACAAAATAAGGAATTTAATATAATTTCTTTCTCAGTGTTTTCTTCAGCAGAAATATTTTAATTCAAAGGCACTAACAATGTCATGGCAAGACTTGAAGGGGGCCTATCTTCCTCTGGAAATAGAATAGCAATGGTAAAGGCATGCATTTGATGAACAATATTGTTCTCTGAATGAAGACCTCCAGAGTCAAGCTTCCAGATAACGTATGTATATAACGTACAAAGACGTTTTCAGATGGTAACATGCCCATTGTGAAAATAAACTATAAGAAAGGATCTTCAAAACTGTGAGTAGGCCGGGCATGGTGGCCCACGCATGTAATCCCAGCACTTTGGGAGGCCGCGGGAGGCAGATCATCTGAGGTCAGGAGTTCAACCAGCCTGCCCAACATGGTGAAAACCGTCTCTACTAAAAATACAAAAATTAGCCAGGCACGGTGGTGGGTGACTGTCACCCCTGGTACTTGGGAGGCTGAGGTAGGAGAATTACTTGAACCTGGGAGGCAGAGGTTGTAGTGAACCAAGATTGTGCCATTGCACTCCAGCCTGGGCAATAAGAGTGAAATTCCATCTCAGAAAAAGAAAAGAAAAGAAAACAAAACAAATAAAACTGTGAGTAAACAGCAAATGAGAGATCTATTTTATTATGAGAACAGCAAGTTCACTGAGTAGAAGACACAACACAGTAGTTATGGGATAATGGGTTCCAGCCTTTCAGTTTTGACCCTGAAATTCACCTGGGAAATATCAGTGATGAAAGAGAGCACTGGGACAGAATCCAAAAATTCTGGTTTCTGTAGATTACAGATCAATGAATGTGATGTCACACAAATGACTGAAAAATTTTGACTGTCAGTGTTTCACAAACTGAGGATAATAATATCAATTTGATTGAGTTGTTAGTGTATTTACATGAAATAATGAAAGTTAATGCACCTAGTGGAGTGTTTGGCACATGTCTGAATTGATTTCTTGACTCCAGTCACTAGACATGTCAAGCCATTGTACCACTCTAACTAAAAACACAAAAATAGGAGAGTCTTCAGGATTTTAGTCTCAAATATGAAAAGATCATTCAGATCTCATAAAATTTGTAAAAGAAAATATTATAGCTCCATCACACATTAACAGTGAAAGATACTAATAACTGTCTAGCTGGGCCATGGTCTTTAAACAAGGCTGTACATTAGGATCACCCATGAACTTTTAAAAAATAAAGATGCTACTTTCCTCAGAATTTCTAAAATCATCATTCCATGGTAGGCTGGGAATACCTTCTTTGGTGTGGCCTGTGTAGATCCGGCATGCACCTTGGTTGAGAACACTGACTGTAGGTATAAAGATACAAACTGCAATACAGTGTAAAAAAGAAGAGATGGCAGAATATTCACTCGGGAGAGAGATAGAAAGCTGCCAGAATTAGCTGGGCGCGGTGACTCATGCCTGTAATCCCAGCACTTTGGGAGGTCGAGGCGGGCAGATCACCTGAGGTCAGGAGTTTGAGACCAGTCTGACCAACGTGGTGAATCCCCATCTCTGCTAAAAATACAAAAACATTAGCCCATGGTGGTGTAGTGGCTCATGCCTGTAATTCAACCTACTTGGGAAGCTGAGGCAGGAGAATTACTTGAACCCTGGAGGTAGAGGTTGAGATGAGCTGAGATCGAGCCACTGCACTCAGCCTGGGTGCCAGAGTGAGGCTACATCCCAAGAAAAAAAGAAGAGGAAGAGGAAGAGGAAGAGGAAGAAGAAGAAGAAAGAAGAAGAAGAAGAGGAAGAGGAAGAGGAAGAGGAAGAGGAAGAGGAGGAGGAGGAGGAAGAGGAGGAGGAGGAAGAGGAAGAAGAAAGCTGCTAGGATTAGGATGAAGTCTAGATAATTAAGAATTTAGAAGTGAAATTGCGAGTATCTCTCTTTCAGTCAAAATAATAGAAGTGGAAAGGGAAAGGAATGGGGAGAGGAGGCTCTAACTGACAGCAGTGATGACTTTATAAAGTGAATTACCTGATGAATTGCTTTGGTCCAAGGATTGGTACAAAAAGAGATTAAACATAATCTTCTATCAGCCAAGTTAAAATTAGATGAGTGTGTGTTCTAGGAAATTTTGGTACACGCAAAGCATCTTATTCACTGTATTTTGCTTTAATGCCATAGAATAAATGAGACCTGGTAGGAAAGCCTAGATGACGATCACCATTTCAACACACCATTTTGAAGACGATGTCTCTGATAACAATTTCTAGTTCTGCAAAGAGGCACCAGAGACTGATTATGATGAGCCATTTTACCTCACTATATTCTAGAGAGATTATCTTCTGGCTTGCGGAGGTTGCTACTGTTTACAAAGCCAGATGTTAGAGTGCTTCTACCCTTAGGAATCCTAGTAAGCCAGAATTTTATTTAAAAAGCTGTTTTCCCCCAATGTACCAAGCTAGAGTGTTTGTTGATGCTTTTGTCAGCATGCTCACAGCTGCTCACCTTACTTGAAGTTATACTTGAGCATTCCCCTGACATGTTCTGCTTTGCACTTTTTGCACACTGTTGATCCTCTTCAGTTTCACATATAAAACCTGTTCATGAAGTTGCTCAGCTACCATTTATCTCTTGCACATATCCAGTCCAAGAGAATGACATTAAAATGAATATTATGTCAACGTCAACAGACTGAGTGGTGCCCACGATGCTTCTGGGAAGATCAGTGGGAGGTCTATGTCTCATTTTTCAAGGAGGTAAGATGCAAAAACATCTAGAGACACTGAATCATTTTAGAATGATTCTCTGGGGACATTCTCTTGCAGCTCCTTATTTTACCAAAAATAAATATAAATATCCAGAGACTTTATGGAAATGTTCTTAAGTTTACATCGCTAGTTAGTAACAGAACTGACGCTGGATTCTAAATGCTATGCCAATATTCTAACCCAAAACCACATTACTGTTATACCATATTACTTTCCTACTGGCAAACCTGTAAGAGAAAATGAAAGTAAATTATTACAGCAAAATGCCTTTTCTTATTAAGCATTAAAGCCTGATAGCAAGGGGAATGTCCAAACACGAGTATTTAATAATAGCTTGACGTTTTCAAGAGAACTTCCTGCGCATAAGAATGTGTGGCATGTTGACTGACAGGGTTATTACAACATGGAGACATCCCTAACAAGAACTAGATTTAAATAGAGTATATGGCAATTATAATGTGTCAGTGGCTAATGAGGCATTCTCTATTCTAAAGAAGAATCAATTCTAGGAGTCTTTACTAACACAGATAAAACTGTATATTGACACCAAAACTTGATATTACTTGTTCTGCAGTTGGTGTGGTTATGCTGGTAAAATGTCTATTTTATCACATACATGGATTTCACAGTGAAATCCTAATTTGGTAAAGCTTCATTGGTCAATCTTTGGATTCACAGAGTAAATTCAGTCTTACCTGATCTACAGGCTGCCCTGTGTAATTTTCTGGCCAAAGAAAGGTTTCAAAAATATTGGCAATAATCAATATCACCTCAAGGAAAGACAGTGCCAGTGACAACAATATGATTATTGTCAACATATAATTTTGATGTCAGTATAAGGTGATTGGTCTCAGCAGTGATAACGTCATGATGTGTCAGGTTCTCCACAAATGTCCATAATATTATGAGCTCACATTCACTTTTCAACTTTTTAAAATCTGACTTACATGTTACCAAACCACGAACATTTCTTTCACTGAAATCATCAGTCTTTTTAGTTTTCATGATCTAATCCGAACACATTTTCATGATCACACAAAATTTCATGATCAGATCTAAACAACACATTTCATTTAATTTCTGTGGAACATTTTGGACCTTTATTTTGAAACGCTTTTCTTCCTTGACTTCTGTAAAACTGTCTTCATTATTTTCTTAATACATTAACGGCTTCTTTATTCCTAGATTCTCTTCCTTCTTCTATGATTCAGTGCTCACAGAAGATCAGAGTCAGACTTTTATTTTCTCTTTTTACTTTAATTATAACCTCTAGCTTATTATTTCCACATCCATGGGGCTTGGACATTTCCCCTGTTTCTATATAGCCTAAATATTGTCTAATCGCCTCACTTCTCTCTCTCTCTCTCTCTCTCTCTCTCTCTCTCTCTCTCTGTGTGTGTGTGTGTATGAATCTATCTATCTATATACGTGTGTGTGTGTGTGTATATATATATATATAAATCTTCTTATAAACATCTTTAAACACCTTTTGGGCAGAGATGTTTTCCTAAACCAATTATTTTCACCTCTAGCCCTTGGTCACACACATTTCTTGTTACAGGGAATGCCATTTATGCTGTCCCCAAGCCAGAAATCTGGAACCATCTTAGAGTTCTCCCTATTCTTCACTGCACATTTAGTGGATCAAATGGACGTTCAAGGTTTCCTCATTCTCTGTTATAAATACAATGTGTATGTATCATTTACACTCCACAACCGCTGCCACAACTCTATTTCAAGTACTAATCACTGCTTACCTAGACCCTAAAATAATAGACCCTAAAATAAACTCTTATCTATTTTATTTTCCAGCTTCATTCCTTTCAAATTAGTCTTCTACATTACTGCCAGCATAATCTTTCATTCTGTAAGACAAACTGAGTGAAATGTCCAGTGTCATATTTACTCACCATGTGACCTAAACAAGTCACTTACTTCCTCTTGGCCACATGTTCCTTATCTGCAAATGGAAATACTAGTATCTACTAAAATTATTGATAAATATATTCCTTGACTTCTTGAGCCAGAAGGAAAAATGTAGGCATCATTTCATTTACCACCTCAATCTATGGCTAAGAAAAGACTAATGTACCATTTGTTTGCTCGAGGTCACAGAATGATTTAATGTAAAAATAGGTATAAATTGTCAGTCTCCTGGTTCTTAGTCTAGTGTTCTTTCAATTCACCTACAGGCCTTTAAATATGTATCATGCACATTATGTCATACTGTTAAAGATGTATTGAAGAAGATATTCTCAATATCCCATGATAAAACATTATAAATACTGATTATTGAACAATAGCCTTACAAGAAATTTCTTTGAATTAATCACACTAAGCTGGCAGCTACACCTTAGTCCATCAAGTTTTGTCTTACTGTTATCTTCATCTATTGCTTAATGGACTCCAGAATGTTACATACATCTTTTGCCCAGGGGGCTGAGTGAAAACAAATACTGGATGAGGACTTCTGTCTAATGAGTGGAGCATGCCAGAGGCATGCACACGAGTATATATCACCCTGCCACTGGGTGTTTTAGGGTAAGATGTGCTTTCTTCCTATGTTGCCAAGTCTAGAACAAACAGGTCATTTGACCATAATATTCAGGATTTATTGTATTTTATCTAGTAAAGATAATCAACATACAGAAATCAACCTCTTGCTTTTACAAACACGCAAAACCCACCGCCAAGAGCAACCACCAGGGAATAGCTTTGGGAAATGTGGATACAATATATAATTTATCTTGAGTTTTCACAGAATCTCTTTACTTTCTGAGTGGTTATATTTCTTGATACCAAAATTCTCCCCTCCTTACAATACACATATACTTCTTATTGTATTATGTGTTACTTTAAGCCTAAACTCCTAGAATATACTGTTTATCTCCATAGACTGAAAGAGGAACTCTAGTTTGGAAAATTGCAAAGTTTATTAAAAAATGTTAAAATCCCTTCTCCTCCTCATCATCATTCTCATCATCACCCCCATCATCCTCATCATCACTATCATTGTTGTGTCATTTTATATATTATTTACTGAATGCTTAGTATGTGTCTGACTCTGAGCTACGTACTTTATATGCATGCACATAAATAAGCAGTTATTGTAGGCATTATGTGAGTTCATTTTACAAATTAAAAAAAGAGAAAACTAAAGAAAATTAAGTATCTTGTGCATGGACCCATAGTAGATGGTGGACCAAACTTTTAACTCTTGTGACTTAAGTGCTTCTCTCTCTCTCTATCTCCCTATCCAAATATTAAAGTTTGGGGCATTTTTTTTTAAAGAAAAATAACTAATAACTTTTGCAGGAAATTTATTTTAAGAAAAAAGTTAATTCTATATGCAGGAAGATGCACATTATAGCAGAAGCAAAATATAGAACATTTTAAAGTGCAGAAAATAAGTATAATATGGGCATATGAATTTTATTAATAAGAGTCATTTAGCCTTTGTGAAAATTTCTTAGCAACATGAATACATGTCTATGAAAAATAGTAAATGAAAAGTTCAGAATAGTTATGTCTACACTAAAAATATAAGCATGAAGACCATATTGGATATTTATATGAGTGAAGAGAACAGGGAATAATGATATGCAGGGAACATTTTCTGACTGCTCTTTTTTTTCTTTCTGTTCTTCTTAAAATGTACTTTTTGAAATAAATACTTTAAAAATTTTAACTGTTAACTTGATAGTTAGATTATAACAGGTGATAAACATTGTTAAAGATTTCCAAGGAAAAGTGACATTTACAAAGGAGATGTTTTCTTAGCAGTACCAATTTT
>NW_016809230.1:933277-935880 GCF_001698545.2 Rhinopithecus bieti
TCCTTCCTTCCTTCCTTCCTTCCTTCCTTCCTTCCTTCCTTCCTTCCTTCTCACTGCATTGCCCAGGCTGGAGAGGAGGGTCACGATGTCTGCTCACTGCATCCTCAACTTCCCAGGCTCAGGTGATCATCCCACCTCAGCCTCCCAAGTAGCTGGGACTACAGGTTAGTGCTACCATGCCCAGTTTTGTTTTGTTTTGTTTTGTTTCGTTTTGTTTTTGTATTTTTGGTACAGACAGAGTCTCACTATGTTGTCCAGGCTGATCTCCAACTCCTGAGCTCAAGCAATCTGCCTACCTCAGCTTCCTAAAGTAATGGGATCACAGCCATGAGCCACTGCATCAGGCCCCGTTCACAGTTCTTGAAGTGAAGTGTGTCTTTACAGGTTTGTGCAATGATTACCATTGTATTCCTTTAAAACTTTTCATCACCCCAAATAGAAACCCTATACCCATTAGCTGTCACTCCCCATTCTCCCCCTTCCCCTATCACTGGCAACCACTAATCTAGTGCCTATTCCTATGGATTTGACAATTCTGGGGATTTCATATACATGGAAGTACGCAATATGTGGCCTTTTTTGATTGGCTCTTTACCTGAGCATGATGTTTTCAAGGTCCATCCATGTTTTAGTATCTATCCGTTCCCTCCTTCCTTTCCATTGCTTAATAAGAATAGACTTTGTGGATATCCTATGTTTTGCTTATCCCTTCATCAGTTGATGGATATTTAGCTTTTTTCCACTCTTCGGTTTTTATGTATAATGCTGCTGTGAACATTCACTTACAGGTTTTCATGCGAACAAATGTTTGAAATACTCTTGGATATATACACAGGAGAGGAATTGCTGGATCATATGGTAACTCTATATTTGGCTTTTTAGGAACCGTCAAACTGTTTTTCAATGTTGCTGTATCATTTTATAATCCCACCAGAAGTGCATAGAATCCCAATGCCTCTGCATATTCATCAACAGTCATTTTCTTCCTGTCTTTTTAAAATTTTGGCCATCTGAGTGGATGTGAAGCAATACCACATTGTGGTTTTAGTTTGCATTTTTCTAATGACCAATGACATTGAACATATTTTCATATGCTTATTGACCATCTATTTATTTTTTGTCTTTAAAGAAATGCCCCATTTGAATCATTTTCACATTTTCATTTGCAATGTCGTTGTTTTGTAGAATTGTAAGGGCTGCAAAAATATTTGAAATATATGACCTTTATCACTTATAGTATGAATAAATATATACTCCCAATCTGTGGTTTGTCTCTTCACTTTCTTGATGGTATACTATAAAGCACAAAAGGTCATAATATTGATGAAATCTTATTCATCCCTTTTAAATTTAGTCCCTTTTATTTTAGTGTCAAATCTAAGAAGCTATTGCCTAATCCAAGGTTATGAATATATTTTTTTGTAAGAGTTTTATAGATTTTAATTCTTATATTCAGGTTGATGACCAGTTTTGATTTTTGTGTATGGAGTGAGGTAGAAGTCAAATTTCATTCCTTTCCTGTGGAAATCCAGTTGTTCCAGTACCACATGTTTGAAAAGGCTTATATTTCCCCCCAGTGAGTCATGCTGGCACCCTTGTCAAAAATGAATTGCCCATAAATATAAGAGTTTATATCTGGCAATTTCATTCCATTGATCTATATGTCAATGTTTGTACCAGTACCACATTGTCTTTATTTACTAAAGTTTCTAGTAAGATTTGAAATCTGTATGAGTCTTCTAACTAAGTTCTTTTTCAAGACTGTTCTCGCTATTCTGTGTCCCTTGCATATACATATAAATGTTTGGATGAGGTAATTCCTTCGTGCAAAAGGAAAACTGGGTTTTTAATAAAAATAGAATTGAATTATTGTTCTATTTTGAGGAGCATTACTATATTAACAATATTACATTTTCTGATCTAGAAACGTAAGATATCTTTATGTTTACTTAAGCATTTTTTAAATATTTTTCAACAATGTTTGTAGTTTTCAGTGTACAAGTCTGCACTTTCTGTTAAATTTATTTCTAAGTATTTGGTTATCTTCCTTTGGATGATGTTCTTTATTGCAAATTAATAGAAATAAAATTGATTTTTATACATTGTTCTTGTACCCTGCATACTTCATGAGCAAGTTTATTAGTTCTAATAGATTTCTTAGTGGATTATTTAGGATTTACCATATACAAAATAATGTCCTTTGCTGAAAGGTAGTTGTATTTTCTCCTTTCCAATCTAGGTGCCTTTTTCTTTTATTTTCTTGTTATATTATTCCAGCTGGAACCTCCAGTACAATGTTGGATTACAAATATTTGTTGTGGCCCGGCGTGGTGGCTCACGCCTGTAATCCCAGCACTTTGGGAGGCCGAGGTGCTCGGATCACGAGTTCAGGAGATCGAGACAGTCCTGGCTCACACGGTGAAATCCCATCTCTACTAAAAATACAAAAAATTAGCCGGGCATGGTGGTGGGCACCTGTAGTCCCAGATACTCGGGAGGCTGAGGCAGGAGAATGGCGTGAACCGGGGAGGCGGAGCTTGCAGTGAGCCGAGATCGTGCCACCGCACTCCAGCCTGGGCGACAGAGTGAGACTCCATATCAAA
>NW_016809230.1:938863-947479 GCF_001698545.2 Rhinopithecus bieti
AAAAAAAAAAAAAAAAAAAAAAAAAAAAAAAAAAAAAAAAAAAAAAAAAAAAAAAAAAAAAATTGTTAATTTTATTGAGAATCCCTTCTATGTGATGAGTTGGATCTCTTCTGCTTTCAAAATTATTCCTGCTTTTTGAGTTTGATTGTGATGTGAGTAGGTGTGTATTTCTTTGAATTTATCCTAAACGGACTTCATTGAACTTTTATATGTGTAGAAAATATTATCATAAATTTGAGAGATTCTAAGCCATAAATTATTCATATATTCCTTCTACCCCTTTCTTGTTTCTCCTTCTGGATCTTTTATTATGGGTATATTGGTATGCTTGATGGTGTCCACAGGTGTCTGTTCATTTTCTTTTCTTTTCTTTTTTTCTTTCTCTTCCTCACACTAGATAATCTCCATTGGCCTATCTTCATGTTCAATTATTTCTTCTGCTTATAGCTGAAACCTATTTCTAATTCCTCTATTTTATTTTCATTTCAAGTATTTTAATTTAAATACAGAATTTCTATATGATTTTTTAAACATAATTTATCTTTTTTTATTAATAGTCTGTTCTTGGTGAGGCATCATTCCATACTATCCTTTAATTGCTTAGACAAAGTTTTCTTTGTTTTCTTTGGTCATATTTATAATAGCTGTTTAATGTCTGTCTTGTCTAGTGAGTCTAATACCTGGGCTTTTTCAGGAAACAGTTTCTTTTGACTTTTGTTTCTGTTTTTCTGTGTATCGGTTATACTCTCCTGTTTACAATGTCCTATAGATTTTGTTGTTTTGTTTAAAAATGGGACATTTAAAATAATATAATGTTGCAACTCTAAAAATCTAAGTTCTGTGCTCTCGCATTCTACACTTTCCTACGGGTTATCATTGTGACTCATTGTTGGTCGTGGTGATTGTGGTTCCATTTTTTTGTTTTGAGACTTTCCTCAACTAATTGTGTAAAGTCAGTCTTTTCATATGAAGTTACTTAGGTTTTTGTTCAAGTATGCGTGTTAGTGTTAAGATGATGACTGGACATAGATTTCCCTGAGTGCCTGGAACCAGCATGCCTTCCAGCCTTTGCCAAGGTGCTCTATGAATTGGAGTATGCCTGCCATGCACCCAAAGACAGTATACAAGTCTGACTTTAGCCTTTATTTCCACCTGTGCAGTATGCCTGCCATGCACCCAAAGACAGTATAAAAGTCTGACTTTAGCCTTTATTTCCACCTGTGCAGAACCTCAAGTTAACTAGGGCTGAGAGATTAGAGCCTTCTCAGGTCTTTCCTTCTAGAACCCCAGGAAAATGTTGGTGCTTTTCAAAGCCCTGTATGGACATCTAATTCTCTAATTTTCCTTTTTAAGTTTTTTTTTTTTTTTTTTTGGTCAGATTTTTGTTAGTCTCAACTGTTATCACCACCTACGGATCTTTGATGTTAAATAATTGTACCTTTTGGCTTTGGCAGATGTCTGGGGAAAAAACTATTGGCGATGCCTGAGCACTGAGTCAGGTCAAAGGAAGTCAAGTCCCTGGGTGTGGGATCTAGAGAACTGTTAGCTAGGTCAAATCATCATATTCTTTTGGAACAGGGTTTTTTATGGGGCTCCATATGGGAAAAGTCATAATAGAATACTTTATTTACAACAACTGACATTTTGAGAATAATATTTAAAACTCAATCAAAATGTAGGCAATTATGTTCCAATTATGGAAGTGGAAAGTCTTTTAAAATAAAAACAAAAAGACCTAATTCTAAATTATTGGAAACAATCTGCTGATATTAAAATTAAAAAATATTTTATCAAAACATGACTTTAAAATGAAAAGGTAAGTTATAAACGGTGAACATATATTTCAAGTCACAAAATTGACAACAGAATGCATAAAGAATACCAGTCAAATTTAACAAGCTAGAACAGTGTACAAAAATGAATGTTACAAAGAGAAAATTATAATTCCCTAAATATTGTATAAAGCAAAATGCCTTTGTAAAATGAGGATAAAGGAAATAGTCCTTTATCCTCATAAGAATGTAAAGCAATATTATGATTGCATGTAACTTACAACATAGCCTTAAAATATTTACAGCAGACATGGTAGACATATAAAACTGAAATAGTAAAAATATACCTACTTAGATGCTGAGAAATGAAATTGAATAAAATGATCAAGAACAAAGAAGGTGTAAACAACATGAAATAAAAGCTTTGTGTGATAGACACATATGAAAACTTGTATCTGTTTTTATTAACTAATTTTTTTGTTAAACAAAGGTAATCTTTAAAAACTGATCAGTTCACAAAACATTTCATAATAAAATGTATGTTCTTTGACCATAATAAAATAAAATTAACAGTTAACTCTACCTAGTGGCATATGTTTAGAATCTTAAAAGAAAAAGAAAAAGCTTGTTTACAATTTAAAAAAAATTAAGAATGGAATTATAAATTATTTTATTTGAAATATAATAAAAGCAAAAATTATCAAAATTTGTAAATATGATAATACAGGATATTGAAAGCATTAAATACATTTACACAAATCAATAAATGAACTAAATGAACTACACATTCAACTAGAAAAGCTAGAAAACAACAAAAAATTACCCATGATGAACCAAAAGGAAAGTTTTAAAATCCTTGGAGACAACCTAGGCAATACCATAAGAACATAGGCAAGGGCAAAAATTTTATGACTAAGACTCCAAAAGCAATTGTAACAAAAGCAAAAATTAACAAATGGGATCTAATTAAACTAAAAAGCTTCTGCGCAGCAAAAGAAAACATGAACAGAGTAAGCAAACGATTTATAGAATGGGAGAAAATTTTTGCAAACTATGCATCTGACTAAAGTCTAATAATCAGCGTCTATAAGGCACTTAAACAAATTTACGAAAACAAATAAAACATTAAAAAGTGGGTAAAGGATATCTACAGACACTTTTCAATAGAAGACATACATGTGGTCAGCAAGAAAAAAAACTCAGCATAACTGATCATTAGTGAAACGCAAATTAAAACCACAATGAGGTCGGACGCAGTGGCTTACACATGTAATCACAGTACTTTGGGGTATCAAAGAGGGCGAATCAATTAAGGTCAGGAGTTCAAGACCAGGTTGACCAACATGCGAAATTCCATTTCTACCAAAAATACAAAAATTAACCAGGCATGGTGGTGTGCACCTGTAATTCCAGCTACTCAGGAGGCTGAGTCATGATAATTGCTTGAACCCACGTGGCAGAAGTTGCAGTGAGAAGATAGTTCCACTCCACTCCAGCCTGGGTGACAGACAGAGACTCTGTCTCAAAAACAAACAAACAAACACAATGAGATACCATCTAACACCAGTGAGAATGACTATTATTAAAAAGTCAAAAAAATAAAAAATAAAACAGGTGCTAGCAAGGTTGTAGAGAAAAAGAAATGCTCATACACTGTTGGTGGGAGTGTAAATTAGCTCAGCTATGGTGAAAGACAGTGTAGTGATTTCCCAAAGACCTAAAGACAGAAATACCATTCGATCCAGCAATCCCATTACTGTATGTATATCCAAAGGAATATAAATCATTCCATTATAAAGACATATGCACATGTATGTTCATTGCAGCACTATTAACAATAGCAAAGACATGGATTCAACCTAAATGTCCATTAGTAAGAGACTGGATAGAGAAAATGTAGTACATATATACTATAGAATATTAGGCAGTCATAAAAAAGAATGAGATCACATCCTTTCCAAGGACATGGATGCAGCTGGAGGCCATTATAGTTAGCAAAGTAACTCAGGAACAGAAAATCAAATATCACACATTCACACTTAGAAAGTGGGAACTAAATGATGAGAGCTCATGGACACATGCAGAGGAACAACACTCAATGGAAACTTTTGGGTGGAGATGAAAGGAGAGAGAGGAACAGGAGAAACAACTAATGGCTACTAGGTTAATACCTGGATGATGAAATAATCTGTGCAATAAATCCCCACGACACAAGTCTACCTAGGTAACAAATCTGCACTTATATCCCTGAGCTTAAAGTAAAAGTTAAAAAAATAAAAAAATTAAGTGTACATGCTTAAGACAAACTAAGATCCCTTGCCAAGAATGTCTTGAAAATCATACCAAAGAGACACATACAAGCATTTTTTATCACAATATTGTTTACAATATGTAAAATGTCAAAGCAATTGAAATATCTAATAGAAAAAAATGAGCAAATAAAATTAAATCTGTTCCTACAATTAAATACTATATATTATTTGTAGGAAATAAATTATAACAATATATAACTATAGATTTCAAAAAAGAATGCTGAAAGAAATGTGATTTCTAGAAAGTATATTAAAATGGCTACATTCATTAATATATAAAACATATCAAAAATAACGGGAAAATTAAAATATAAGCAACAGTACTTTTAAAAGAACTAGAAGGCTATTAACTTAATATATGCCAGTGGTGACTTCAGAGAAAGATAGATAATGCAACTGGCTATAGAGAATAAGAGAAATTCTAACTTTATAATATTTATATACAAAAATTAAAGCAAATACAATAAATGAATATTGTCAATATTAGGTTTTGGTTTTATGGGTGTTTATCATAAAGTCTGCATTTTGAGTTTGCTGCATTTTTATTTGCCTGTATTTTTTTAAATTAAAACATAAAATCATATTAACATCATCTCATTATAGGTCTATAATTTCTACCCCTTCATTGTTTTTCTTGTTGTTTTTGGTTGTTTTTTTTTTTTCCCCGACAAAGAAAAGTCAAATATAAGTGCAAGGGTCAACAGTACATCAGTTCACCTCCCTGAACCCTGAGGGATTGGATTAGATGATTTCTTAGTTCCCTCCTAGCAATATGATGCTATGAAATCCTGCAGGAAGCAGCATATTTCTTTCACTACAAGGAGAGCCTCTCTCAAACAATTAATAATAGGTTCTTTCCTTGTGGTAAGCGCCTTTATTTTTATTATCTTCATATAATACGTGACCTGTCTGTGTATGCCAAATACTGCTGTGAAAACGAAAAGACACTTCTAAGTGCTTAGCATCCTCATAGGATTCATGGATGTGGAGGTGTTTAAATATTACCAGAATTGCATTAGAATAAATAATGTTCACCTTGACTGTCTTTAGAAAGTAGAATTGTTTTGTCAGCACTCTAGGTAAGTATTTGAGTGAGAGAAAGCTTAAAGTTGAGGAACAGCTCAATAACCAACACACAAATGAAACAAAAACAGAAAACAAACAAACACAAACAGAATCCAAATTAACTCCTTATTCAAGGACTTGTGGGAAAGGCAAAGAACCGTTCTTAGATTTAAAATGCTTGAATTAAAATGAATAGATGACTTAAATGATTGGGGTGAAGAAGAATCACATGGGAAAAAGAATGATCTAGTGTTAACATTACTTCTCCTTGAGATAGTATGACAAGGTGCTCAAGAGAGAGATTTTTATTGCAAAGGAACATGAATGAGACTTTGAGGTGCTAGGAATATTGTCTACTTGATGCAAGTATAAATTATACAGGTATTTGCCTTATAATGATTTGGTAAATTATATGATTATGAACTATCCTATATAAAATCTTGATAGATATGCATATATCTGTATATACAAAGTCATATATGACTTTGTCATATATGAAAGTATATACAGATGTATCTAACTGTACAGTGAAAACTTTAAAATGCATGTTTCCTTCACAGATTGTCAAATGTTAAAAAAGAAAATTAATAATGTTGATGAAGTAGAAAAACAAGGTGAATTGCCACACATTGCGGGTTGGAAAATAAGTTGGTAAAACCCATTTGGGACCATTATTTGGCATCATTTTAATAAAATGGAAACTGTATCTTGATTTCAACCCAGCAATTTCTCCCAGATTCTTGCATTTGTGCACCCTCCCATTGTGCAGCCTCATCTCTGAGTGTCAAAAGTAAACTGACCTTCATGTCATTGGATTTTAGTAACCTAATACTGGAGAGGAGGCAGATGGAGTAATAAGGGAAACATTAAAAATAACAATATCTGAGCCTCAGTTGTACATCCATAAGTGCTGGGTTGTATTTTAACGGCTAATATATTTACATTCATCTTCCACTTCACTGAGCCAGGTCAGGTTTATGTAAGAACCATATCCTTCATGTCTATAATATGTACAGTATATAATAAGTTCTCGGTAAATTATGTATAAACTTCTGAAAGATATATTGAGAGAAGAAGCATTAAGGAACATGGGCACAGTGGGGCTTTAACTCATTGTGGCCTCCAGTGAGCAGTGTTTCTGAGGAATTAGGACAACAGTGTTGATGGAGGTGGAGAGGGAATGTCTCTGCTGTGAGTATCCGGCTGATGGTGAATCCCAGGAGATTGGTGATGACTTCATGTAGCTTCTCAGACAGGAGAGGACTTAGTATTGATACCCTTGAGTGGCACTGGAGCAGATAAGACACAATGGTCTTGAACTGGAGAAGCGAGCACAGGAGACAGCTGCTGGAGATGCCCAGGTAAAACTGAAGGGGAACTTGCAGCTGGGTGTGAGACTAGAATAGGCAGAAAATGCAAGGGCAGGGAAGAGACAGGTTATTTAAGTACGAAGGCAACACGTGATTTTATAATGCAAAATTGCATCTGCATAGGTAATTTTCTTTAATAAACAAAGTCTGAAATAAGCCCTCACTGAAATATTTTAGAGATATATTTCTATTCTGTAACATAATGCACTGAACGTAACTTAAGCTATTTTGATAACCCAAGAAATTCATTTTAAAATAATATTTATTCTATTTTATTATTTTCATTCCCATAGTAAACATTGAAATAGTGTTATGCCTTTTAAACTAAATGGCCTGAGATGCCCTACAAATGTAGGCCTTTGTAATTTTTGTACTAATTTTGTCCACTTTTATGTGCCTCTATTAACTGACAGCTACTTGTTCTTTCTTCTATCTTTGGGATTGGGAACACGCCCACCTTTTTTGGTCCTCCCCCACCTCCAAATGTATATCTAATTATATTATTTAATCTTTCTTATCTCTTACCAACTATGAAATCAAATATATCATATATTTGTTATAAATTTTCAATAGTAAAAAAATCATTTAAATAAGAGATAAAATGGCTCTTTTTTCAGAAGCACAATAGTACAACAGGTATGTGAAAAGGTGTTCAGCATCTCTAATCATCAGGAAAATGCAAATCAATACCACAAAAAGGTATCACTTCACATCTGTCAAAATGCCTATTCTCACAAAGTCAACAGATAGATAGATGTTGGTGAAGGCGTGAAACAGAGATAACCAACACTGTTGGGGGGGAATATAAATTGATACAGCCATTATGGAAAACAGTATGAGGTTTCTCAAAAATTTAAAAATAAGACTACCAGATGACTCAGTAATTATCCTTCTGTGTAAATATACCAAGGAAATAAAATCAACACCTTTGTACCAGGGGTAGGGCAGTGTAGGGGAGGGAATCAGAAGATGTAGGTCAAAGGATATAAAGGTACAGTTATGTAGGATGAATAAGCTTACAGACAGAACTTATAAGGAGTATAGTTAATACTTTTTTTTAAATTTAAAAAATGTTTTAAATTATGCTTTAAGTTCTAGGGTACATATGCACAATGTGCAGGTTTGTCACATATGTATACATGTGCCATGTTGGTGTGCTGCACCCATTAACTCGTCATTTACATTAGGTATACCTCCTAATGCTATTCCTCCCCACTCCCCCCAACCCACGACAGGCCCCAGTGTGTGATGTTCCCCTTCTTGTGTCCAGGTGTTCTCATTGTTCAGTTCCCACCTATGAGTGAGAACATGCGGTGTTTGGTTTTTTTGTCCTTGCGATAGTTTGCTGAGAATGATGGTTTCCAGCTTCATCCATGTCCCTACAAAGGACATGAACTCATCCTTTTTTTATGGCTGCACAGTATTCCATGGTGTATATGTGCCACATTTTCTTAATCCAGTCTGTCACTGATGGACATTTGGGTTGGTTCCAAGTCTTTTCTATTGTGAATAGTGCTGCAATAAACATATGTGTGCATGTGTCTTTATAGCAGAATGATTTATAATCCTTTGGGTATATACCCAGTAATGGGACGGCTGGGTCAAACAGTATTTCTAGTTCTAGATCCTTGAGGAATCGCCACACTGTCTTCCACAATGTAAATTAAACTAGTTTACAATCCCACCATTAGTGTAAAAGTGTTCCTATTCCTCCACATCCTCTCCAGCATGTGTTGTTTCCTGACTTTTTAATGATCGCCATTCTAGCTGGTGTGAGATGGTATCTCATTGTGGTTTTGATTTGCATTTCTCTGATGGCCAGTGATGATGAGCATTTTTTCATGTGTCTGTTGGCTGCATAAATGTCTTCTTTTGAGGAGTGTCTGTTCATATCCTTCACCCACTTTTTGATGAGGTTTTTTTTTCTTATGAATTTGAGTTCTTTGTAGATTCTGGATATTAGCCCTTTGTCAGATGAGTAGATTGCAAACATTTTCTCCCATTCTGTAGGTTGCCTGTTCACTCTGATGGTAGTTTCTTTTGCTGTGCAGAAGCTCTTTAGTTTAATTAGATCCCATTTGTCAATTTTGGCTTTTG
>NW_016809230.1:950068-1000585 GCF_001698545.2 Rhinopithecus bieti
TCTGGGTGCTCCTGTATTGGGTGCATATATATTTAGAATAGTTAGCTCTTCTTGTTGAATTGATCCCTTTACCATTATGTAATGACCTTCTTGGTCTCTTTTGATCTTTGTTGGTTTAAAGTCTGTTTTATCAGAGACTAGGATTGCAACCCCTGCCTTTTTTTTGTTTTCTATTTGCTTGGTAGATCTTCCTCCATCCCTTTATTTTGAGCCTATGTGTGTCTCTGCACATGAGATGGGTCTCCTGAATACAGCACAGTGATAGGTCTTGACTCTTTATCCAATTTGTCAGTGTGTGTCTTTTAATGGGAGCATTTAGCCCATTTACATTTAAGGTTAATATTGTTATGTGTAAATTTGATCCTGTCATTATGATATTAGGTGGTTATTTTGCTCGTTAGTTGATGCAATTTCTTCGTAGCATCGATAGTCTCTACAATTTGGCATGTTTTTGCAGTGGCTGGTACTGGTTGTTCCTTTCCATGTGTAGTGCTTCCTTCAGGAGGTCTTGTAGGGCAGCCCTGGTGGTGACAAAACCTCTCAGCATTTGCTTATCCATAAAGGATTTTGTTTCTTCTTCACTTATAAAGCTTAGTTTGGCTGGATATGAAATTCTGGGTTGAATATTCTTTTGTTTAAGAACGATGAATATTGGCCCCCACTCTATTCTGGCTTGTAGAGTTTCTGCCGAGAGATCTGCTGTTAGTCTGATGGGCTTCCCTTTGTGGGTAACTTGACCTTTCTCTCTGGCTGCCCTTAACATTGTTTCCTTCACTTCAACTTTGGTGAATCTGACAATTATGTGTCTTGGAGTTGCTCTTCTTGAGGAGTATTTATTTCATTGTATGCTGAAAATCTGCTGAGCAGAATTCAGGTGTTCTGACTACAAAATGAAAATATGCATGTGAGGAGATGGACACATTAATATGCTTGACTGTAGCAATCATTTCACTGTGCATATGTTTATCAATACATCATGTTGTATGCCTTCAGTATATACTATATAAAATTAAAGTAAAAGTAACAGCTATAACTTATTGAACATTTATTAAGTGCCAGGCACTGTTCCCAGTTTTTCATACGTGTTCTCGAACTTAATCTTCACAATAAACCTTAGGTATTATTTCCATTCTCACTTTTCAGATAATGACACTGAAGCACCAAGAAGTGAAGTTACCAGGTCAACATTACACATATGGTGTGTTTCAAATTTGAACAGTCTTGATCCAGTGTCTTGAATATCTTTCTTCTCTGTTATAAATAAAATGTAGGAGCTGAGTACAGCATCTCCCAACTGTTCTAATTATGAGGGGTTTCTTTCGGAAGTTTTAAAAGTTTACTCTGATAAGAACTGCATTTATAAATCTTGCATTAAGAAAATATGTAACTGTAATATAAAGACTCCAAGGTCATAACCAATTTACACCTCTCTGGAAACAGAAGTTACTAAGCTATAACAATGCAAATCCTCATCTTAAGGTAGTCTGAAATCTTATTGTATTCCATAATTAAACTCTATATTGCCAAGGATATACACTCTCTCAGTCTTATTCTGTCTGTTTTAATGAAACAGTGACATGCCCTCTTCTTAGTGAAGCAAGACAGCATGTCTGACTGGTGTACCTCAGCTGAACGATGGAATTAAAGTGGGATTTCCGTCACTGGAGGTATTTTAACTCCTCTTTAACTCCACTGTGAGCTCCGAGTTCTCTCTCACTATTTTAATGCCAGATGATGTTCGCACATCCGGAAATGATGAGTACTACTTTATGATCACTTTTCCCTACCATAGTACCATGTGACCCAGCAGTCCCCCTTCTGAATGTGTACCCCAAAGGAAATAAAATCAGCGTGTCGTAGAGCTATCTGTGCTCCCATGTGCATTGCAGCATTATTCACAATGGCCAAACTACGGAAACAACCTAAGTATCTGTCCAGGACTAGTAGATAAAGAAAAAATTAAAGAAAAATTAATGAATTTTAGATTCACATTTGACCCAGAGACGTAATATTTCCCTTTCTGTTCCCAACATCATATTCTGACTTGTTGATGTCAGAAATTAGAGCTCAGAAATCATAGGTATCAAACAGGAAGCATGAACTTCTATGACTTTGTGTACATAGATGCTTTAAAAAGACAGCAAGGCTATTGCAAGTTTTAGATTTCTTAGGATACTAAAGATTCAATTATAAACTATAGACACTTGAAAACAATTCATTTCCTTGGGAGTGGAATACAAAATACGAGATTACTTTTAATTATCTAAAAAAGATCTTTATACTGTAATGTCTTTCTTGTGACTATCTAAATAAGAATTTAAAAAATACCCGGAGTACAGAGACACAAAGAAGACAATTTAATAATATCTGTAGTATTCAAAGGACTGTGTTAACACAAAATAAGAGTTATAATTAGCTTGGTCAACTCACTTAATATTCTTTTATTCCCTAATTGTATGGTAGATTTATCTTCCCACATGCTTTCATAAAATGTGGACTATGAAAAGTATAAGAAAACCTATATATACACTTGTATTTTCAGATCTCAAAAATATTTGCTTTAGAAGCATCTCTAGCTACTGTGTCAATGAGTCTTTTTTTTTTTTTTTTTTTTTTTTTTTGAGACGGAGTCTCCCTCTGTCGCCCAGGCTGGAGTGCAGTGGCCGGATCTCAGCTCACTGCAAGCTCCACCTCCCGGGTTTACGCCATTCTCCTGCCTCAGCCTCCCAAGTAGCTGGGACTACAGGCGCCTGCCACCTCGCCTGGCTAATTTTTTGTATTTTTTAGTAGAGACTGGGTTTCACCATGTTAGCCAGGATGGTCTCGATCTCCTGACCTCATGATCCGCCCGTCTCCGCCTCCCAAAGTCCTGGGATTACAGCCTTGAGCCACCGCGCCCGGCAATGAGTCTTATGTGTTACATAAAACATACAATTTGAAATAATTCTGAGAAGATTTGAAAGCCTATCAACATCTGTAACACTTTTGGCACATTTTATTTTTAAAAGAAAAGGTCTTTAAAAAGCTTTATTTGTGAAAGTAGTAATAGTCACTTCCACCGAAGAACCATTAGCAGAGATGCCATTGAATGTACAAAATAGCTACAATTACAGCCACCATAATATGTGACCTGGAGATAAAGCACAAACGATCTTTAAAAAAGAGGAAGGAAGACTATAACAAGCACATCCCTGGCTCAGAGTTGGAGTCAATATTATGGTATTTTCATATGTAGTAAATATGGAGTCGATTGTCTGTGTATCACTCAGTAATTGAGGTTAGGCAATATCTTGCAAATAAAAAGCTTTTTTAAACACAAATCCAGAAACAGAGTTCACACAACTCATGCTTCACAGTAATAATCAGAGGGCTGTCTTGTGGCGGTCAAGTCTGTTGCACTGAGTGGATGATAATATCTCAGAAGTATAGCTCATTTTTTAAATAAATGTTTCAACCAATGATCAATTTAAGTAGCCAAATATATATTTCTGTATTTATAGTTGTCACAGCAAAATTCCGTTCAATGAATACAGATGTCTGTATTTTGTATTTATATGGCATATATAATCTGAAGAGCTGAAAATGCTTGCTGTCTCTCGCCTAACTTAGCCTCACAAATACTTTACATGCAAGTATTTTACAGTTTGACAAACAAAATACACAGAAAAGGTAAGTTATTTCAATGAAGTCACACAATAAGACAATGGAAGAATCACGGCTTGTAACACAGTTAACTCTCCAAATCACCACCTCATCCACATTTGCCACTAACACTGCAACATGCACACACAAAAAAAGTGCAATGGAAAACAGTGTAAATTGCCTAAAGAAGTTTAAATGTGAATATGGTTATTCCTTAACACAGATGGTCATGTTGTTTTATTAAACAACAATCTGAAGTTCACAGGTTATCATTGGATCAACTCCTTTACCTGCCTCTCAGAATATGACCACATAATGTTATATAAAGACAAATTGTTAAAGAATACGTACATCTCAATGGTTTCCATTTTTCCTCTATGCTTATCTGATGTATATGTCTATATGTTATTTAAAGAGTATGAGGTATATTTAAGCACTATGAACACTAAACAAAATTCTCCTTTCAGAAATCTGAGTTATTATTAATTCAAACCTCCTTCTAAGATTATCTTTAGCAAAATTATAATAAAAGTCAAGTCCTTCTTTAAAATGAACCTTGAGAGCTTTCTAATTGATCTAGTCTTTATTGTTACAAAACAATATAAAATAATGTGTATTACAACAATAGAATACGACTGCCTGTTGATTGCATTTGGCTTTGACAACTGAACATGTTGCAAGAGAATTCACAAAATTTTTGGTAGCTCTTTGCTACCAATTTAATCTCATTCTGGCCACTCAGGAGAATATAAGTATCCAAAGACTGAAAGTGATAGCCAGGAGTACTTCAGAATCATGATGTCAGTGGAAATGCATCACCAGGAACTCCACTTAGTTACCAATTGATAGCAAGGCTGGATCAGTGACACAGTGGGCACATTGCCTGACCTGGCTGGCTACTCTAGAATAAACCTAGCTCCTCTTTGGGGAGAGAAGGGGTGGTTTGACTGCCTCTAGTAGTATCATTGGCTCAACAGTTTTTAAACATCTATTATAGATTCTTGTTTCTAATCTTGGGCAAATTTCTCCTTCAAGCTACATGTTTTCTTTTATGTTTATGAGGATAACATTTTTAACTATGCCCAAATAGTAATATATTCTACTTTCCTTGTTTGTTCTTTGAAAACATCCTGTTTGCTATGTAAAGTGATCAGAAACATAGGGTTTGTGAATAAGTAGCTAGACATCCTCCTGATTAACTTTTCTGGGCCTTAGAATGCTCAATGATAAAATGATTGATCCTCAATTTTACCTCTAGTCTCTTTTTGCTCTAATATTCTTTAGTTGTGTGATCTCACCCTCTGCCCTTGCTCTTCCCCAACTCCACTCCAAGTCATACATGTTAGCTTTTATTCTCATTTCTTTTCATTTTAGAAATAAACTAAAGCTGTTAATAGAGCATTGGTCCTTATTCTCACTGCATCCAAGTGAGAATACCTCTGGAGACAAAGATGGTTAAAAACTTTCCTTTTCTCCTCACCATTTTTTTCTCTACTCCATTTAGGATAATATATCATTATCTTTCAATCTCATTTACAAATATGAATTTAACTACACTCTTTATAAGAAGCATTGTGCTGGATTCTGAGGGGATTAATAACAATGAAATACAAAATACATGTTCATAATACATTTTTGCCCCCAAGGATTTTGCAACCTATTTGGGAAAATGAAGGAGAATAAGCATGGACTGAAGTTATTAAAATAACAATATAAGACAGTCTACATATACTATGGTTCCAAGTGAGTAGGCACTGAATAGAAAATAGTAAAGGACACTCAATAACATGGACACTGAAGGAATCCAAGAGAATAAGATAGTAGGACAGAGAAGTCCTGAAGCATGACAAATAGAAGCAAAATAATCGTATAAATTTACCATTTTAGATACTGGCAGTAGATAAGTGCTCATACTCTGCATCCTTGTCGGCACTTGAGACTATCAAATTTTTAAATTTGGGAGGGATTCAATAGGTGAGATATGGTGTCTATCATAGTCTCCATTTACATTTATCCATTCATTATGATGTTGAACTCATTGATGTGTTTATGAGCACTTACCTAAAAATCCAAATTGTTTCTTTTGCCTGTTTTTCTGTTGATGTTCCTATTATATGTAGTACTTTTATATTATCATAAAGTTGAGGTATTCTCTCATGGTACATGAACTAATGGGATATTGTAAGTCAGTGAATCATCTTTCTTTGCATTTAGCTGCACGGTCAACAGCTAAAGTGGTAGAAATGTACAGAGCATAGATTCTTCTGCATGCAGATTAAACACATTAGTTTTATATTGCAATGCTACTTGAAATGCCAGCCCACAATAAGATCAGGAACTTGTGCCAGCATGTAAATCAAGTCACTGTTTTCTTCAACAAGAACTTTTCAGCTCTACTAAATATCATGCTTACTTCTATATCTGATTTACTTTTCAGCTCAAGTGCTTCATCTTACTGCAGACCAGTAACTAACAGTTTGAGAATTGATAGCCAGTACATGAACCACACTTTGCATAGATTGTTCTATAGGCCTCTGCAATTTTCTATGTGTATTCAATTCTCTCTCTCTCTCCCCATGTATATATATGTATTTATATATTATGTATATATGTATGCACACTTATATATGTATGCATTATGCATGTATATATATATATAATACACACAAATATGTATGCATTATTCATGTTTATATATGTCTACCTTGTTAATTTCATAATTCAAAATACAATCTATTTGCTTTGTATGACAGCTAATATTCTCCCACATGTAAAAGTAATTCATTGTTGCTTTATGCAAAATGGACACAATAAATAGTTCCTTTTTTGCACATATTATTTTATGACAAAAATTGTAACGATAAGTAGATTGGAGTCAATTCAGAGGATGCTTTAAGATTCAGCAAATAGGCCGGGTGCGGTGGCTCAAGCCTGTAATCCCAGCATTTTGGGAGGCCGAGGCGGGTGGATCACGAGGTCAGGAGATCGAGACCATCCTGGCTAATACAGTGAAACCCCATCTCTACTAAAAAATACAAAAAAACTAGCCAGGCGAGGTGGCCGGTGCCTGTAGTCCCAGCTACTCGGGAGGCTGAGGCAGGTGAATGGCGTAAACCCAGGAGGCGGAGCTTGCAGAGGCCACGACACTCCAGCCTGGGCGACAGAGCAAGACTCCATCTCAAAAAAAAAAAAAAAAAAAAAAAAAAAAAGATTCAGCAAATAATCAATAGTATTTATTTGGTACTTACTAGACATTAGGTACTGTCATATGCACCATGGGTAGTCAAATAAGATATACCTAATTTGGATACAAGGAGTTAGATATGTGAAAAACACGTGCAATAAAGTGTTATGGATACTCAGAAAGATTCATTTACAGGATACATTAGCAGTTCAGAAAATAAAATGATAGCTAGTAACCAGGGGAATTTGGAAAGGGCCATGAAAAATCTTCCCAGAGGCGAAGATTTTCTGTGGACCTTAGACTTTTTTTTTTTTTTTTTTGATGTGTCTTACTGTGATCACAGGAATGTTGTAACTTGTACCTTAAAAATACATTCCAGATCTTTCATATGTAGATGCTCCTTGACTTACTGATGATGGAGTTACATTCCAATGTACCTATCATAAGTCAAAAATACCGTAAGTTGAAAATGTCGTAAGTGAAAAGTGAACTTAATGCCCTGATAAACCCGTTGTGAAATAGAAAAATCCTAAGTCAAAGCAATATAAATCCAGATGCTCCTCAATTTATAACGGAATTACATTTGTAAAGTTGAAACATCTTAAGTTGAAGCATCCTAAACCAGGGATCATCTGCACTATTAAGTCTGTGTAGCAAAATGGACATCCATCTACTGGTCTCCTGGATGTAGTGTAAGAGTATGTTATCCCCCTGATAAGGTGATAACTAAAATATATACCAGAGTACCTGACCTACTTAAGTCATAGAACCCACAAATAATTTTTAAAATTCAATAATGAAAATTTAAAACCCAGCATGATATAAGAATAAATTGATCCTATATTGTTTCAGTCTTGTAAGTATTCTTGTTTTGTATCTGTTCACATTCTTGTTCACTGGGATTCAAGAAAAGCCGTCTGGGTGTGTTTCTTTTGTTTTTATGTGTACATAACATGACTCATCTTGAAGTCCTATCTTACCATGTCACAGAAGAAAAATGAAGAACGATGATCACACACCTCTTCACAAACCTGGAGAGCTCCACATTGCAGAATAATAATGTCATAATTTTGAAAATTGTTTCCTTAAAAATTCCTTTTCCTATGATTGCCTATTTCTTTTCAATTTCTTTTCTGACTGTGAGAGTATCTATGTTTTAATCTCTAATCAATTTCACTCTTCCTTTTCATGGTTGTAAAGTACAAGTAAAATACTTTAGCACATTTCACCTTTTATATTTTTTTCCCCAAAATACTGATTACATCAGCCACCTTACTCAAAATGATTCTTTTGGGGAACCTAATAAAATTATAAGCCCATTTCAGGCTCTCAGTCTTATATCATGTTTACTTCAGGTAAACATTTCTATTTAACCAGAAAACCCAAAGCTTTATAACAGAAGCAGTGCCTTCCACAAGAAAGCTGTTCCTAACATTTTAGCTTTTAAGGAAAACTTCTGGTATTTTAGAAACTGAGTTTGAAAATAGAAGTAGACTAGAGTAGAAAATTTAGACCTGTGAATCTGAAATGCCACATGCTAATAGATAATTCAAGGGCCCCAAGGATATCGCTAAAGGTTTGCTCTCCAATAAGGAAAAGAAACTATATTGATATTCTAACGCTTTTTTTGGCTCTTAATTTATTTTGAAATGTTTTAAAAGTTGTGTTCAATGGTCAGAGATGTGTATCTTTCATTGTGGTAATCTACAAAAGAAGATTTTGAGTGAAACCCAAAATATTGAATCTAAATTTATATCAAATTAAAAAAAATAATTGAAAGAAACAAAAGTTGGATTATTGGGCAGGGGGGACATGTAAAGTTCCTTTAAAATAACAGTGTGAAAACTATTCTCCTTGGCTTACGAGCTTAGATAGCACAATTGAGCTTCAGAAAGAAAATTTCAGATATTACAGATATTTTTTCAAATATAAATTACACATATTGCTATTATTTTTATGTTTAAGTTTTAAAAGGTTTTTTTGTTAAAAACGTGGAAAATTAGATGGCTCACAATTTAATTTATAGATATTTACCTGAAGCTTGAGCATTTTAAGATAGACTGCAATCAAATCCCTGTGTCATCAAGACATCATCACAGTTTCTTTCAATTTCTATCAGTTACATTTCAATAAATTTATCCTAGAAACATATATATAAATGTCAAAGATGTCAAAGATAAATTTATGAGGATATAGATATAGTACTTTTTATAATAGGAGAAACATAGAAACATTCATCAAAAGGAAACTGATGAAAAAGAAAGTTGCAGCAAATTATATCATCTTATTAAAAATATTTATTATGTATCAAATGTTATAGGTATACACACCTGGATGATTATATACCAGATTTTATCAAGAAACATTCTTAGTGGAAAAGAATGGGAAATGCAAGGGATTATTATTTCCTCTGGGTTTTTTTTTTTTTTTTTTTTTGGTATGGTTTTAATTTTACAATGATTTTGTTTTAAGATACTTTTAGAATCTTTCCCATCTCCAAAGCAATAAATATCATTTAAGATATTCACATAGTAGGCAGGCATGGAGCTCAAGCCCAGCCCTGTGTATGTAGGCTAGAGAAGGTGGCCAAAAGGGTGTCAGAGGTCTGAAGCCAGGTAATCAATTTGGAGATAGAGAACAAATAAACACCAGAAATCAAGGTTAGGTCCTGGGTTAAATCTTGGCAGGGAGTCAAAACTGACAAGTTATCATCTGGGATGAGGTCAGAGGTTGAAAGAAGCAGACATGCAAGAGTCTGAAAGCACTGTGATATTAAATGACACTGCAATGTTATTATGGTCAAGTTTAGCAAGTAGCCAGATTACCATACCCAATAAATCAAGGTGATGAAATTCGCCTACTGATCAAAAACCATGAGACTAGAATATAAGGAAAATCAATGATTACAATATTTTGCTAAAAACTAAGAGGATAGGATAACAGAAACCAAGACAGCCAGTTTGAGCAAAATAGGGTCAAGGAAAATAAAATGCGCACTCCATTTAGCAAACAAATAGATACCCGTAAGTGGTATTATCTTCTTTGTCTGTCAGAAAGTCTTTTTCCTATGTTCTAATGAGGTAGAAAGGAATCTAAAGGTGTGGCTAGCCTAGGATATCAAGTAAAGACAGGTATGTAAAATTGAATAGGTGATGAGCAGTTTAACTGACAAGAATGGAGAGTGCCACATTCTACATTCTACTCAAAAGCAGGAACTTCTCCATATTCTTATATGCAGTGCAGTCATTTGGGAGAATGGTAAGTATTTTTAAGTCATCCTCTTTGGGGGCTAATTTAACTGCACTCTCCCATTGTGGCTACCTAAAAATATAGTCCTACAACTTCCCACTTTCAGTTTGTTGAGTTGTTTTTGTTTGCTTCCCCTCACATTTTTTCCTAGGATGTAATCCTTTCTCCTTTGTTGTGTTTGCACAAGCCACTTTCTCGTCTCAAGAAGGTCATTTAAATTTTCAAGTTTATTCTCCAAGGACAGTTACCCCTCCCAACTTGATGTTATCCATGAACTTAAGGAGTAAGAGCTCTACTTAATCATCCCAGTCATTGATAAAGATACAGTAATGGACCTAGGACAGTATCTGAAGCATCACTCAATAGCCACCCCCATCCCTCAGGGCAGCGTCAACCGATTAATAACTACTCTTTGAGTGTGACCTTCCAAGCAGTTGCAGACCCATGCTTTAATAGCAGGATCTCAACTCTGCTTTGCTGCTCCCTAATTAACGTCATATGAGAATGAACTAGAAGCCTGACTAAAATAAAGATCTTGTATCTATTGCTTTCCTCTTAACCACAGGGTCTGTCACTATGTCACAGAGGGAATTAGATTAGTCTGATCTGATTTGTTCTTCATAAAGACACATTTTTAAAAAAATCCCCCCTGAGAGCTCCTATATGTTTGCAAATTGAGAATCGGTGAATAGAGAGCACATAGCAGGCTTTGTGCTTCGAAAATTTACACTCTGGATACAGAGGTCCCTTAGCAACCAGAAGAATTAAATGCATTGTGACTTTCATTTTTAAGTACTAGGATCAATGTACAGCCATACATTTGCTCATCATTTTCCGTGACTTTCCACACAAAAGATATGAATAAGCTTCAGTGTTCATTTATTTGCTATTTTATTTGCCTCACACATCTTATACAGATGTGTGTAGAGGCTTAAGATCCATCCCCAGATTTAAAAATTGGTCAAGATCTCTGAAACAAGGCTAAGAGAGGATCAAGGATATGATTTAAAAATAACCCAAAGGAATAACAAGTACAACATCTATGGCAAGTTCATTGGGACAACTCTCTTCCTGATTATACTTGAAAAAATTCTTCTCTGTATTTTACGTTAATTTTAAGAAAATCCTGTCAGAATGATTATCCCAGAAATATACAGCACTCTGAAGATCACTCACTACTCAATATAGTTTGGATGTGTCCCTACCCAAAATCTCATCTTGAATTGTAATCCAGATCGTAATCCTCATGTGCTGGGGAAGGAACCTCGTGGGAGGTAATTAGGTCATGCGGTCGGTTCTCCCATGCTGTTCTCATGAAAGTGAGTTCTCATGATATCTGACGGTTTTATAAGGAGACTTTTCTCCCCCTTATTCTTCTCTCTCCTTCTGCCCTGTGAAGAGGTGCCTTGAACCATGACTGTAAGTTTCCTGAGGCCTCCCCAGCCATGCAGAACTGTGAGTCAATTAAAGCTCTTCATAAATTACCCACTCCCGGGTATTTCTTCATAGCAGCATGAGAATGGACTAACACACGACTAGAATCTCTACCACAGGGAATCTAGAAGATAAATATATTTTGTAGAGTTCTTAATCTTTCAGTGCATGCAAATTGACATATGTATGTACCTAAGTTATACCAAATTATCAAAATAATGCTTTTTCTTTAACCTGTTCAAGTGAATAAAATAAATAATGTGAAATATGATCAAGAAAAATTATTGATTAATCAGTAAATACTAAATTATTTATAAGAAACAAAAATAAGACAGATTTTGTTTATCCTTTCAGTAAATATCTGTTGAGCACTTATTATGTGTTAGGCACTCATGGAAGCCTTGGAGATACAGGGGAAACATAACAGACAAACTTTCCTGATCTCCCAGAGACTACATCGTAAGGGGAAGAAATAGACAAGAATCATGCAAGTGAGAAAATAAATATACTATGTAAGTTTCAGTAACTGATGTGGTAATTTAAATACAACTAATTGGAAAGGATTCTCTGAGCAAAGAATAAAGGAGGTGAAGGCGTGAAGCACATGGTTGTCTGGGGAAGAATATTTTCAGGCAGAAGAATAACAAGGACTAAATTAAGATTGTTTTTCCTTTAATTTAATGCAAGTGACCTGATCACTGTAGCCTCATATGCTGAACTGATGTGGAAAAGATACAGTCACTGTGTATATACAGATGCCAGTGAATTTTAAAATGAGGATATTACTTTTGATTCCCCAGCATAGGTCACAGATATTTGCAGTAAAACTTACCCTATAATAAATTTATATGTATAATATTTTTCGATTGAAAGTTATTAATATTTTATACGAGAAATATTATTTTTCAAAAGTTTTCAATGAAATTTATACATTACAAAAATACCTCCTTGAATAGTATTTTCTTAATTTTAGTAGTTACATTTTGAGAAGTTATGAGCAGGAAAGATTTTCCTTATAGGTAGGCACACACACATATCTCCATTCAACATACACATGTGAGGCCGGGCGCGGTGGCTCAAGCCTGTAATCCCAGCACTTTGGGAGGCCGAGACGGGCGGATCACGAGGTCAGGAGATGGAGACCATCCTGGCTAACATGGTGAAACCCCGTCTCTACTAAAAAAAATACAAAAAACTAGCCGGGCGAGGTGGCTGGCGCCTGTAGTCCCAGGTACTCGGGAGGCTGAGGTAGGAGAATGGCGTGAACCCGGGAGGCGGAGCTTGCAGTGAGCTGATGAGCTGAGATCCGGCCACTGCACTCCAGCCCGGGCGACAGAGCGAGACTCCGTCTCAAAAAAAAAAAAAAAAAAAAAAAAAAACACACATGTACGCATGCTCCTATATACCACAAAAGTAATGGAATATTAAAGTTAACACTTGAAATTCAAAAGTATTAACTAATTCACCTTTTATAATCTTAGAATATGTACCAAATAGCCAAGTAAGTAATTTGAAATAATCATGCTTTATATATTAGAATAAAGGGAACACATTTGTCTTATTGAGAACAGCTTAAATTCTGAAGCCTAATGAAATGAAAATCACTCGACTTGATTGCCAAATGTGTGCTATCCTTTTCACCTACTCTACTTTCCCCTCAGAATTAAGCATACAAAGTTACCATTGGCACCTGTACAAAAGAAAATCTATAACGTAGGGAACTTTTCAAGGTGTTTCAATTTTAAAGACTTAAAAACAGTGCAATTTTATGGAAAGTGAATGGTCTTATCCTTTTTACAATTTCATTGTCTGATTGAATCAACTCAAGCATTCAATCAATCATGTTACAGGTAAGGCCAGCTATAACACGTCTAAATTGTCAGGTTAACCTTCTGTGGATGTAATTGGCATAATGTATTATCCAAATTGTATGAAAGGACATTGACATAAAGTATAGTTTGGAATTTAGAAAAAGATGGCTAAGATGATGTCCTCTTAGGTCATAGGGAGAATAGGATCAGAATATCCTAAGATAAGCCCGTAATTGACAAAGGAGATAGAAATATGACCTCCAGTTAACACAGTGGACCAGGGCAAGGGAAACAATAATGTGTTAGGGCATGCCAGGTTGCATTAGCCACAGAGTGGCTTGTTCTCGCTATAAATTACAGACACAAGGGAAAGTGCTTAATACTAATGAGGTGATGCTTGATTACTCAAGTGATAGCAAGAGAAAATGTCATCACTCCGTTAATGCCATTCATTTTCCTGAGTAAGAGAAAAAAATACACAGTTGTAAGTTTATAAAAGTTTAGGCACATTTGCAAAGGTAGAACTGTTACAGAAAATAAAATCATTTTATGGAAAACTTTAGACTTTTTGAGACTGACATGTTCCTAGACAGCCTTTTCCCCCAACAAACTGTTCAGATGGACCTATTTATACATAATATCAGAGTTACAATTGGGAAGAATGTACATGTAAGGTAATTAATGACAAAGAATTAGAGGAATAAATTTTCAAGTGTCATAATAGTTTCCATAAGGCAAAATTAAGCAAGCCAAATTGGTCAATACTTGGCACAATTTTCATACCATGCTTTTAAAAAATACTCAGGGTGATAGTTACTGTTATAATTCTACTCTCCAAATTTTGAATTCTTAGACACAGAACAAATTTCAACTGAATTCACCTCTCTGTGATTAAATAGACTGTAAATAATTGCCTATAAAATGTTATTGCTGTAAGAGTGATCAATGATTACTGTCCATCTGACAAAAATCATGTGATAACGAATCTCTCCTTATTGCACAAAATCAATCCACAGAAGCAAAAATATAAACTGTGTTCCTGTGAAATGGAAACGTTTTCCATCATCATACTGATACGGGAGGGGGGCGGGTCCTTGGCTAGGGCTCCACTCCCGGGGCCGGCGCCCAGGGACTTAGTTGAGGACAGCCATTCTTGCCTTCATGTCCAAATGTTGCATTTTCCAAGACCACCCTGGCCCGCCACTCTCTCATCCTGTGCCTATAAAAACCCCCGAGACCCTAGTGGGCAGAGACACAAGTGGCTGGACGTGGAGAGGAACACTTAAGACACAAGCGGCTGGACATTCAGAGGAACACTCCAGCGGAAGAGCACAGTGACAGGCACCGACAGGCATCGGCAGGCCATAGACTGGCGGAATGACAGGGAGTTTGGCTGGGGAGGTCAGAGGACAGTCCCACCGCTGGGCAGCCCGACTCCAGGGGAAAACCACCTTCCCACTCCATCCTCTTTCTGGCCTCCCCATCCACCTCGCTGAGAGCCACCACCACTCAATGAAAATTCTTGCACTCATTCCAAGCCCATGTGTGATCCGATTTTTTCCAGTACACTTAGGCAAGAACCTGGGATACAGAAAGCAAGCCCTCTGTCCTTGCGATAAGGCAGAGGGTCTAACTGAGCTGATTAACACAAGCCGCCTGCAGATGGCTAAACCGAAAGCTCACACTGTAACACACGCCCAGGAGGCCTTCAGCTGTAAACATTCACCCGGAGACTCTGCCTTGGCGTCAAAGCCCCACAGCCTGCCTGCCTGCCTGCATGCTCCCCCTACAGGTTCGAGCAGCAGGGCACTGAAGAAGTGAGCCATACCAAGTCTCACGCCCTGCAAGGGAGACAATGGAAATGTTCCCATTTCAATATTAAGCAGTTACACTTGGTAGCTTGGCACTCCTTATCAAATAATGCACATATGATATGCTGAAGACAGAGAAAAAAAAATATCTACTAAGGACAGGATAAGAGCCTGCCTTCTTTACTCTTAGATCAGTGGTAATTTTGCAGTTGAAGAAGATATTAAAATATTCTTTTTAGAATAACAAGTCTAGGAAACACAAGATACGGTATTTTTTTTTCTTTTCTTTTCTTTTTCTTTTTTTTTGAGACGGAGTCTCACTCTGTCATCAGACTGGAGTGCAGTGGCACAGTCTCGGCTCACTGCAACCTCCGACTCCGGGTTCAAGAGATTCTCCTGCCTCAGCCTCCTGAGTAGCTAGGATTACAGACGCCCGCCACTATGCCCAGCTAATGTTTGTATTTTTAGTAGAGATGGGGTTTCACCATGTTGACCAGGATGTTCTAGATCTCTTGACCTCGTGATCTGCCCCCCTCAACCTCCCAAGCCATATCTTTCTTACAGTGTATAACTTCTGTTTTCTGTACCTAAACTTCTTGTTAGCATGAAACATTATACGATCATCTACTTTTATTTTTCCAGACATTATGTATGTTTTATTTAAAATTAGTTTGTTGGCCAGGTGTAGTGGCTCACACCTGTAACCCCAGCACTTTGGGAGGCCAGCGTGGGAGGATCACTTGAGCCCAGGGGACAGAGGCTGCGGCGGACCATATTCACACCACTGCACTCTAGTCTGGGCCACAGAGTGAGACTCTGTCTCATAAATACATACATACATACATACATACATACATACATACATAAAGTTAGTTTTTCTTTTGGAAGGTAGGTGATAAGAAGTGGAGAGAAATAAGGAAGCAAGCTGCATTATTAATCTTCTTATAGTAAGCTCTAAGGAATATCCATATTTTTATTCAATTAGCATAAATAAATATAAAAGCACAAATAAGTGTTCCGAAATACTTTAATATTGGATCTATTCTTTCAGATTCTACTTCAAAACGTATAAAAATAGAAAGAAAGAAATCTATTTGATTTTATCAAATACTTTGTAATTCACGAGTCCTGGTTAGATAACTTGCCTAGTTGGTAATGCTAATATTTGACTTGAATATATCATGAATTTTGCTCGCAAAAAGGTAAGCATGTATATGATTTTTTAAAAAATATTTCAACTCCCTTCCCACACACTTGTAATAATCCTATTCAGCAGAGAGATAATGAAAATTGATTTAAATATTAGTTATTTATTTATCCCCCATTGTGAAAATGTGTGATAGAGAAACTTGGAGATAACTTCAAAAAGGCAATATCCTGAAAAGAAAGACTTCAAATGCCGAAATGCCAAGTACAGTTTTTTGGCACATGGTAGGTTTTTATTAAATTTGTCTTTATTAAGCAACAACAACAAAAAGAAAAGTAAAAAATACATAGCTATTGATATGATTTGACAATGCATCCCCACCCACATCTCACCTTGAATTGTAATAATCCCCACATGTCATGGGAGGGACCAGGTAGGAGGTAACTGAATCATGGGGGTTGGTTTTTCCCATGCTATTCTCATGATTGTGAATGAGTCTCATGAGATCTGATGGTTTCATAATGGGGAGTTCCCCTGCACACGCTCTCTTCCTGCCACCACTTAAGATGTGATGTGACTTTGCTTCTCTTTCACCTCTCACCATGATTGTAAGGGCTCCCCTGTTACGTGGAACTGTGAGTCAATTAAACCTCTTTCCTTTATTAACTACCCAGTCTCAGGTATGTCTTTATTAGCAGTGTGAGAACAGATTAATACAGCTATGTATTTCATGTAATGGTACATTCCCAACCCTCCCATTCAACTAGTAGGTTACAAATAGGTGGGATATCAATACCCTTCCCATAGAAGTTCCATCAATTTAATCAGTCCTCTTTGATTTCTGGGAACAAATAGGTGGGATACCAACACCCTTCCCATAGAAGTTTCACCAATTTAATCAATCCTCTTTGATTTCTGGGAATGTCTGATGAATAAAGTATGGACCTATGCATGGTCTGGAATGAACCTAATCTGAGATGAAATTCTGAAGTGACCCAGGCACCTATAAAGGTAAAAGTATTTACATTTCAACCAACTTAAAGTAACAGTCCAGGCTGCTGGGGACCAAATCACCATATTGAGATGTAGTAGATCTGATGTACTTGCTTTTTTGAAGATTTATGATTTTTCCTTTTTACAGAATATTGCTTATAATTGTCCTATGGAATTTTGCCAAAATCTTTAAACTTACAAGAAAAATCAGTATGTTCGGAGGTGTTTTTTATTATATGTGGGAAAGCGTGGTCAAACTAAAATTTCAACATTCTTCATGGTAGGTATACAAATTACACTTTATTCAAATGTTGAGGTATAAAATTTTAGCCCATGCCAATGAGTGATAACTAAATTGTTCTCATCAGCATCTGACTCCATGTTTCCCTCTTAAAACTATATTTTTGTTACATGCCTTTCACTAGGCAGATATCAAATACATGGATGATATTATATGCCTATACATGTAATTTTTAAAAAATCAAAATATTTAACTTATAATAAAACAAAAAAGAAAAGTTTACAATAAAACAATAGATATCTTACTATGTAAATTTTAAGTGCCTGCATTAGTCCGTTTTCATGCTGCTGATAAAGACATACCCAAGACTGAGCAATTAATAAAAGAAAGAGGTTTATTAGACTTACAGTTCTACATGGATGGGGAGGTCTCACAATCATGGTGGAAGGCAAGGAAGAGCAAGTCATAGCTTATGTGGATGGCAGCAGGCAAAGAGAGAGCTTATGTGGGAAACTCCCGTTTTTAAAAAACATCGGATCTCATGAGACCCATTCAGTATGATGAAAACAGCATGGGAAAGACATGCCTCCATGATTCAATCATCTCCCACCAGGTCCCTCCCACAACATGTGGGAATTATGGGAGCTACATTGTGAGATCCGGGCGGGGACACAGAACCAAACCATATAAGTGCCTTTGTATAGAAGTAGAAGTATTGTGCTGGCCCAGCTGCCTAAAGTTATGAATACAATTACTGTGGCTGCCAACTGATAGAAGTGTGTTGCACTGACCACTCCTACATACAAACAACATTGTCATAAGTAGCTAGGTTTTCTAAAACCATGATAAGCACTTTGACAACTTCTAAACAAAACAAGGTAGATTCTTCCATTGATTTACATGTTAATTTTATTCCTAAAAAATTCAGTGTATCTTAGTACTGTGAAGAAAAACTTCAGTGTGTATAAAATAGAGTTATGTTCTAGACTCAGACTGGAAACAAATCTTTCAACCACTTGAATGTCTAGCTCCATAATAAATATACTGCTGTATAAAACACAGACAGGATTTTACTGTGAAAGATCATCTTCCCCAGCACAGTTCTTATAAACTTCTGCATGCCTTTTGACTACAGGCTCCCAATCATTGTATCAACAAAAAATTTTCCTTTGAATTTCTAAAATGCCTTCCAGAGGAACATCACAAGCCATTTTAAAACGTGGACTAGGTCAAGACCTCAGGTAGAGATTTGAAGCAGGCTCTACAGAACATATCTGTGCTGTGGAACTGCAAGTGATAATCTTCATAAACTAAAAACTATAATTTATAATTTTCTCTTTTTAAAAAATATAACTCCTGTATACTGTGAGTCAACAAAGTGTCTTGGAGGCGATGTGTCCCAGGTGTTTGGAGGAGAAAGAGGTATCTCAGGCCTCTGGGTATCTTAGGCCTTTGGACAGATTCTTTCATTACCCTAGTCTTTATTTCCTTCAACTGTAAGTTCTAACAACAGTGACTGGTTTGGTCAGACTCTTTTATTTCTACAGCTGGGGAAGAAGTGCTCATCAACTAAAAGCAGCTCTGGACAATTTCTGACTGTCCTAGAATGAGCTGGAGAATGGTGTCATTATATAGAAAGAAGCCTCACTGCATAAGGAAAAGCCCAGACATGGATTCCAGGTATTTCCTGTTGGTTTAGGCGCTGCCACTAACCCACCCTGGAGTTTGTGCAAGGTCACTGGCACTTCAGTTTTCTTATCTGTAATGAGTTGGGAGTGATTGATGACCTTTAATGCCCTTTCTAGCTGTAAAATTACAGACTTTTTTTTTTTTTTTTTTTTTTTTTTGAGATGCAGTTTCGCTATTGTTTCCCCAGCTGGAGTGCAGTGGCACGGTCTCCGCTCACTGCAACCTCCGCCTCCCAGGTTCAAGCGATTCTCATGCCTCAGTCTCCCAGATCGCTGGGATTACAGGTGCCTGCCACCATGCTCAGCTAATTTTTGTACTTTTGGTAGAGACAGGGTTTCACCATGTTGGCCAGGCTGGTCTCCAGGGAGAATAAACTTATATTATCACTTCAAAACAAGCAAGAGTACCAGAGATCAGCAGGGGCTCTCAGCAGTTAGAGGAAAAACAGTAAATGATTAGTGATTTCCTCTCTTTATGATGCTGTGTCTGCTCAGCTCCATTCAATGGAAAACAACAGTTGTACCTAGAGACTCATGGTATGCAAGGGGTCAGAAGGAAAAGTCTAGGCAAACACTCTTCACTCCAGACCTTTGAGTAAGACATCCCAAGAGAGGTGGTGAAAAGAAACGTGGCTCCTTTGCCCACCAAAATAAAATTAGGCTGGTAATGCTTGATTTCTCTGGATTTATTTCTGTAAGTATCTCTTTTATGTATTGCAATGAAACTTGTAATGTCCCCATATAGGCATTAATTAAACCATATTATAATTGCCTCTTTTTTCCAATAAAGCAGAACTGTGTAGGATATGATTTTGTTTTGCCTTGTCCACAGTGCCTAGCACAATGCTTGACTTGTGACAGAAACTACATATATCCTGATATATACGTTTGTATCTATAGGTATTGTATATATTTTCTAAATTAATATAGATGTATATCCTAAATCGACATATATGCTAATAATACATATATTTCCTAAATTAGAATTTTTTACTTTTTAATTGACTCATTGTAATTACATATTTCTGGGGCACAATTTGATATTTTAATACATGTATATGTTGCATAGTATTAACATCAGGGTATTTAGCATGTTCATCACCTCATGCATTCATCCTTTCTTTGTGGTGAGAACATTAAAAAACCTCTCTTCTAGCTATTTTGTAATACGCAGTACCTTACTGTTAAGCATTTTCATCCTACTGTGCAATAGAACACGATAACTTATTTTTCCTATCTTATTGTACTTTGTACTTGTTGATCAATCTCTCTCCATTTTCCCTTCCCTCCTCTTACCCAGTCTCTTGTAAGCACTGTTTTATTCTCTGCTTCTATGATATCAACTCCCCTCCCACTTTTTTCTTTTTCTTTTTTTTTTAAGATTTCACATATGAATGATACCACGTGGTATTTGTTTTTCTGTCTGGCTTATTTCATGTAACATTATATTCTCCAGATTCATCCATGTTGTTGCAAGTGACAGGATTTAATTCTTTTTAATGGCTGAATAGTATTCCATTGTGTATCTATACCACCTTTTATTTATCCATTGACTCACAGTTGGACACTTAGATGGATTCCACATCTTGGCATTTGTGAATACCACTACAGTAAACATGTAATAAATAGTTTTAAATGATTCTGTAACCCACTTCATTAGTTGGTAATGAGTTTTCTTTTCAAATTTCCCTGAAAAGTTTTATTTTGTATATGACAAAAATTAATCCCTAAAGTAAAAAACAAACAAAAATTCTTAAATTATAATTTTGTGTATGCTCAATATAAATTCAACAAAATATTTCTGAAAGCCATCGACTAAGTAATAATCAACCTAACAACAAAGTTTAAAAAAAAAAAAATCACTGAATTCTATTGAGTGTCTCTGGGTTTCTATTTAATGTAACTGAAAAACTCTTAGTTTAAAAAGAAACGTCTGCAATTAGAAGAGGCAAAAGGTACATCAAAAGCTGTCTCTAATTATTACCTAAGTAGGTAAAACTGAGCTCCTTCCATGATCAAATATGAACTAGGTAAGGTAAAATTAGTTGAGTTACCCTGTTGAGGATTACACAACCATAAAACAACCAACCAATTAACCAATTCATCATACATCAAATCAACTACCTGTGGGAGAGAATGATTGTTTCTATAAGAAAAACATAAAATCATGAAATTATTGACGGTTAGATCTCGGAAAGAATTTACAATCATCATGTAGTCAATTGAATATAAAAACATGATTTAGACTGGGTGCGATGGCTCATGCCTGTAATCCCAGCACTTTGGGAGGCCAAGGCGCGCAGATCACCTGAGGTCAGGAGTTCGAGACCCTGCCTGGCCAACATGGTGAAACCCCATCTCTACTAAAAATACAAAAATTAGCCTGGCGTGGTGGTGGGCACCTGTAATCCCAGCTACTCAGGAGGCTGAGGGAGGAGAATTGCTTGAACCTAGGAGGTGGAGGTTGCAGTGAGCCCAGATCATGCCATTGCACTCCAGCCTGGGTGACAGAGTGAGACTCCATCTCAAAATAAAACGAAAGAAAACAAACAAAAAACAACAACAAAACAACATGTTTTAACACTAAATTATTTTTCCTTTTTAAATTAAATGCTCCTGTTAGTGAATGATTGTTTGGTTACCTAAAAGTGCTACAATTTTGAAATTTATTTTCTTATTTTTATATTATTACTCAAAGGTATATTGAACTGCCAAACAGATGGGTTTTAATAGCTCCTGTATACTCCTGTTATCACCTGGGACATATATGTCTGCTAAAGTCCTGAAGACACTGTTAATAATTTTTGGTTTACTTGCATGTTTATCCACACCAGCTTTTTGAGCAAAGAAGCTGTGTTTTCTGTATCTCTATATTCCCAGCATCTAGATAATCTGGCCATCTACGTGCTCAATAAAAATTGAAGTTGAGGCCGGGCGCAGTGGCTCACGCCTGTAATCCCAGCACTTTGGGAGGCCGAGGTGGGAGGATCATGAGGTCAGGAGATCAAGACCATCCTGGCTAACATGGTGAAACCCCGTCTCTATTAAAAAACACAAAAAATTAGCCGGGCGAGGTGGCGGGTGCCTGTAGTCCCAGCTACTCTGGAGTCTAAGGCAGGAGAATGGTGTGAACCTGGGAGGCCGAGCTTGCAGTGAGCCAAGATCGCACCACTGCACTCCAGCCTGGGTGACAGAGGGAGGCTCCGTCTCAAAAAAAAACAAAAAAACAAAAAAACAAAACAAAAAAAAAAATTGAAGCTGAAAATAAAATAAAATTGATGTTAAACACAATTATAGAAGGCCATTGTCTTGGACTGGGCTCTTGCACTAGACCCCATCAGACCAGATCAAACCAAAATGGAGTCACTCATGCTAAATATCACATAAGCAAACTGCAACTTTTAGGAAACAGATAGATCCCAAACAGCACAGTTTTTCCTGAAAACAGGGGATTCCAGTCTACATGAATCAGCATAATAAGGAAGATCTCTCTGTTTTAACCCTTACCAAAAACTAACTCAAGTAACCTAGTGTTAACCAATCACCGTTTTTTCCTTTGTTTTGTTTCCTTCTCACCTTGCAAAACCCACTGTTCTGCTATTTCCCAGTGAGAGCTCATATTCTGTTTTGTAGGATGTAAGCTGTCTTGATTCATGAATTGCAAATAAAATCTAATTAGATCCATAACTAAATTTGTTAGAATTTTCTCTTTTAATATGAGGTTAGCACACATAATTCACTATGATTCCAAATTAAAACAAACATAATTACTATTTTAGTCAATTCATGACTAAAATACACACACACACACACACACACACACACACGTAGCCATGATTCCACCAGACTACCAGTCCTTAAATTATGCTGTGTATGAGTATTACCTATGGAGTTGAATAAACATGTAAATTTCTAGTACTTGCTAAGGTATTCTGACTTAGTAAGACCAAAGTACAGCCAAAAAAGTTGAATTTTTTAAGGAAGTATCTTAGGTTATCAATATATTAACCATGTCTAGGAAATACCACACTAGACTTCTTAATATGTTGAAGTAGCTCATGGACTCTCAGTGTTACTTTCACAAGAGCCCAAGTACCCAAACTGGGAGCCACTAACCTAAGCCAATCCAGACATAAAGCAACTGGAGTGTAAAGAGTTCCTAAAAAGTAAGAGGCAGAGTCCAATTTTAAAATCTGGTATCAACACTTGAGTTCCTAGAGGATAAACCCAAAGATGCATACAATGAGTAATTCAACTTTAAGCCTCCTGTTTTAAGATTATGAGAAGATTCTCATTTATACAAAAAATAAATGTCTTAGGTTACGTAGAAGAATGCTGTTGCTATCTGGAAGAAGAAATATGTGTGGAAGAATGAATGTGGTCATTGAAATGCAAAGAAATGCACTGTGGTAGATACAGGTCCAAAACTGCCTTTCCTACACCCCTGGGACCTGATGTACTTCAGAATTCAGAATGTTTCAGATTTTAAAAAGATACTCTAATGCAGATACCTTGAGAAGAAAATGGACGTGGAACTGGCCTACAATTTATTCCTTCTATTCGTTAAGGATTAAGGATTTGGGGAAACAATCAAGACAAAAATTTGTCAAATCTTCTTGTAAACATACGAATTATGAATGTCTTTGGTAACACACTAATGACATTTGTTTATGTTAGAATAATCATTTATGCAATACTTTCAATATGATGAACCTGGTTGTCTACAATTGGTTATGGGACATAAATCTAGAATATACAGATTTATTGGTAAAGTTCCCTACAATATATCACATAAATGATTTAGCTTATTTGATATTAGACATGTTTTATAATTTAAATGTATAACTGCACACATGGTTAAAGGATATGACAATCTAGGTCCAGAATATATAAAATAGCAAGAAAAGAAGTAGGTAGCTACATTGGAGGTCTCAGACCACTCTCCGATTTTCCTTTGCCTTGCATTACTTCTATTATTGAAGTTATTAGTAAAGATTGGCGCCAGGCAAGATGATACTGGGTAAGATGTCCAGTGCATGCAAGTTTGATTTGACAATCTGATATTTGACATTCTGATACTTCATGTAATTTCTGCTGTATATTTCATAACACTCTCAGAGGGTCAGGTCACCTTGTATTCAGATAACTTGATCTTCATGCAGAGAATCATATAAATATTCCCATTTAGTAGGATAAACGAAGATAAAACACAGCCTCACAATCAACTCAGACAGATTTTAATATCAAATTAGTGCATATCAGGTGCGATTTACAAAGTAAGTTATTTTTTAAAAATCCTTTAGATTCAGAGATTTTTTTTTGTTTTGTTTTGTTTTGTTTTGTTTTGTTTTGTTTTAATATTTTGGGACAAGGGGTAAAAGTTTAAGGAGCAGTACTTGGCCTAGCTCGCTCAATTTCTATTACACTTTCCTTTTACTTTGCCATATTCCCTTATAGCTAGCAGTTGTATGCAAGCTTTCGAATCAGAAGTAAAACAGTGGCTTTATTCCTGTTGGTGACTGCAGCAAAGCAATGTCAGACAGAAAAGAGGGTTGGCATGCTTGCACTCTGCATGCCAATGCAAGATACCAGCTCTGGGGGTATGAAAGCCTGTGGCAGGGATATCTAAGCCAGCAGCAGCAGAGCTTCCGGACCTCTACATCACAGATATTGCAGTATGACCTTGAAATTAGTAGTCCAGTTGTAACTCCCCGATTCCAACTCCCCCGGCTCCTCTGATTTTTGAAACCCCTAATCAGTAAATCTCTCCCTGCTTGAATTCCAAGAGTGCTTTCTGTTTCCTGGTCTGAATCCTGACTGATACAGCATTTGGTAGCAGTGATTTGAGAAATTCAGCTTTTCAAAACATTATATCCTGAGCATATGTATTTTATGACAATTTGTGCTGCAGTTTGTTTGAATCATAAGCATAAGTAGAGGTACCACGCTCCACACAAGGAAAGCTATTGGCAGCATAAGTACATACAAATATCTTGTTTTTGCTTACAATTCATTATCTTTTAAGTTACTTTTATATGTGGATCATGCTGTGGGAAACAAATACGATCATTATCGGTAACAAATAAAACCTTCTTTATGAAAGAGGTTTTTTTCTTATGCCTAGCAATTTTCTTTCTTATTGGATACCCTTCTGCTTATATAGTTGCATTTCCTTGGATAGCTTTAGGGTTACTATAAACAGATATCTCACTGACAATGACAATGGCAGCCTTGAAATTCCAAGCCATTTCTAGAAATTCATCTTGAAGCAGCATTTTAGTTCTCTTTTCGTTGATTCTCTTCATGTTATACTATTAGGTCCAGGGGCTTAGTCATTGTTTTATTACTTTGACTAGAAAATAGACACTTAGATATTTGTAAAAAGTTCTATATTGTTGAATTATGGCAAGTACACTATCCACCCAAACAATGCAAATTACAACCATGTGCACTGTTTCTTATTTTTGCAATGTTATAGGAGAACTGACTCGTTTTTCACCTACTAATGAATGGCACCCTCAAGGATCTGGAAACAGTTAACATATTTTTTTCTAATTTTAAAATACAAAACTTGAGGAAATTATAGGCACATGGTAGAGAGTTACATTTGTTAAAACTGAAGAACAGGTATGACCTAGTATAGTGGCTGTTTTCAAACTCCGCTACTACCCTCCTACCCCGGGTAGCACCATTCTTCTGGAAACATCTTGGAGAAAAATACATAGTATAAGAATGTGAGAGACTTACAGTAATGGTAAGTATATTCTTAAAACTGAAATAACACCAAATATATTCATTTGTATTTTAATTGAAGTTCCATTTTCATGTTGGAATTCTTTTAGGTCATATCTTTTTTATTGGTTGGGAGAACAAGAGTTCAGAAAAGTTAGTATTGTAAGGTATTTTAACAGTTGCCATTTAATTGATATCTTATAGGAATGTAATTACTTTTCCTCCCATAAAACATTAATGTAAAATGAAAAAAGAAAAAAATGTACATCTCAGAGAAATTAAGAACACGGGTTTTAAAATATTTTCCTTGAATCTTAACATTAACTCTAAAGCTACCTTGAACATTTCAATAGTAATTTTCTCTTAAAATAAAAACATCAATAAACTAATATCTAATTCAAGTAAAAAGAGAGTTAATCAAAACTCAGAACAGGGTTACTGTGCTGACAAGCTACAGAGAGCTTTCAGATTTCAAGGTATCCCAGTAAAAATCACTATGCCCATTTGATTTTTATATTTTTGGTTTGGCACACATAAAGGGAGATTAAGCCCATTGTACGTGATCTATGTAGTTCATTCAAAAAAGTTCTAGCAAAATAAAAATATAAATTACCATTTGCATTATCAATATAATAAAATAAAATTGTTATTGGATTACAGATTGTTTATAGCTGGCTGTTTTATATTGTTTATAATATTTCATGGGCTAACAATGATTAATTGATGACTACTTTCCATTTACTTAGGGAGAAAGATTTACAATATTATTAGAGTTTTTTTTTTTCTATTATTTTCTAGGTTGACATAAACAATTTTATACAAAGTTTACTTTTCTTATATAATATTATGCAGGGATTATGCATTGGCTGTTAACACTGAATTCGTGCAGAATTACAGGGACCAACTTAATGTGATAGGCTTTCTTGAGGGGATTGACTTTGCCTAATATGGTTCTTCTTTGGTCTCACACCATTTTGTAATTTGTGGGTTCACAAACAGGTACAAATTAAAAGTGAAGCCTAATGGTATATTTTAATGAGTGTGGACTGAATGTTATCAATTTAGGATGCAGACATTTTAATTAGGGAGTAGTTCTATTTTACTTGATCTCTTGACTGATTTCATTTTATTCAAGAACAATCTTAGGACACTATAAATGATATATAGTAGTAAATATATGCTCCTTAATCCCTCCAATCCCAGATACTCATTATTCCTTGTCCTTCTTTGTTTTACACGGGGTGCATATGATCATCTCCCACACTATTTTAAAATACAGTTTCTCATTTATTTTGTTATTTGTTGATTGTTGAGTGTCTAGTTGACCACAATTAGAATGTAACCTCAGCCGGGCGCGGTGGCTCAAGCCTGTAATCCCAGCACTTTGGGAGGCCGAGACGGGCGGATCACAAGGCCAGGAGATCGAGACCATCCTGGCTAACACGGTGAAACCCTGTCTCTACTAAAAAAATGCAAAAAAATTAGCCGGGCGTGGCGGCAAGCGCTTGTAGTCCCAGCTGCTTGGGAGGCTGAGGCAGGAGAATGGCGTGAACCCGGGAGGCGGAGCTTGCAGTGAGCCGGGATCGCGCCACTGCACTCCAGCCTGGGCGACTGAGCGAGACTCCGTCTCAAAAAAAAAAAAAGAAGAATGTAACCTCTATGAGGACAAAGAGTTTCATTTGTTTTTTTAACTGCTATAGTGCCAGCACCTCAAAAAGAGCTGGCTTTATAGAAGGTAGTCAATACATATTTGTTGAATTAATAGTGTCAACATAAATAAATATAATTTGGGAAAGCACATATTTCAAATCTGTTTTAGAAGTTAAGATTTATCTTCACTATAATTATATAAAGCTCTAATACAAGGATTGGCAAAGGTTTTCTTTAAAGGACAATGAGTATTCTAGATTTTGTGAGCTACCTGATCTTGTGATAATTATTCAACAGCACAGTTGTGTGTACGTGAAAGCAGCTATGGATGATATAAATATATTGACATAGCTATGTAATAATAAAACTTTATTTACAAAAAGAGGGGGCAGACCCAATTTGGCCTCTAGGTCATAGTTTGTTGGCCCCTGGCATAGTTAATCAAATAGCAAGGCAATTGACATTTTATTTCTCTTTTGTACACAGTAAGGGAAATTTGTGTGATATTACAATCTCCTTTGAATGGTTTGCTCACAGGTTTGAAGCTTTTCATTTTTTTCTAGTGACATGGGAGCCACACATTAATATGCATAGGAAGTAAAAGCAGTCAAACATAATCAAACTATTGCCAGAACACATTGTGTGAAAAAATTTTTCCTAAACAAAGTTCAAAGTCACTCAAAGAATGCAGCTATTTATAAACAACTTGTAAAACTTTAAACAAAATGACAGTGTAAACTGCTTTTATTTCTTGGGTATGGCATGAATAAAAAAATACATATAAGCATTACATAGCAAAATTATATTTGTGCTCTTTTGAAGTATAGGACATGCAAAATAAAGGATGTCACTCTGGTGCTTTTAACATATTTCAACCAAAAACAAAATAAAAACTGAAACATCAAATAAAACAAAGAAAAAACTTGACTTTATATGCCTTTAGACCTTCACATTGAGGCTCTTTATCCTTTTCTGCTTTTATTGGTCCAACCATTTAAAAAGCATAAGCTACATTCAGAATCTCTATTCCCAACTTTCAGTTACCCTTCAACAGATTGCAATCTGATCCATGGAAATCACCCATTCTAAAGTGCTTGAGCACTATATCTTTCTCAAAGCCAAATCCAACAGTCCTAATTTTATCTTCCTTTGCCTTGCTGGACATCTTTCAACCTCTTCTTAAGACTCAGTTGTTTCTTTGCATTTTTTTTCTTCTTCTTTATTTTTTGGTGGTACACATACACCATGGAATATTATGTAGTCATAAAAAAGAATAAAATCATGTTTGTTGCAGCAATATGGATGCAGCTGGAAGCCATTAAGTGAATTAATTTAGAAACAGAAACTCAAAGAGAACATATTCTCATGAGTGGGATCAAAACAAAGCGTTCACGTGAACATAAAGATGGAAGCAATAGACACTGTCAATTTCCAAAGGAGGAAGGGAGGAAAGGAGGATGGGGAGCAATGGTTGAAAACTACCTATCAAGTACTATGTTCATTATTTGGGTGATGAGTTCAACAGAAATCCAAACCTCAGCATTATGCAAATAGACCCATGTAGCACACCTGCACATGTCCTGCCAGAATCTGCTTTAAAAAATCAAACTCGTTGTTTGATGTCATTCCCTTTATTTTATGGCAATAGGAAACATTGTTGTGCCTTGTTATTCCTCGTTAAGCAATGATGCAACACAATACAATTCCTTATCTATTAAATAGAATCACTTGGTAACAAGCTAAACTCCATCATTTCCCTCAGATTACTACTTGTTATCTGTTCCTGTCTCTGTGCCTTCAGATATGGTTTGCTCAGGATTGCAGTTGTTCACTGACAGATCTGAGGATCACACCAAAAGCATTTAACTCTGACTCCTGCCTTCTGCTATGCTGAGATTCCCATACACAGAAGCAACATTCTTCTCTTCATTCAAGTATTTAATGATCCAGCAAACACTTTGAATATTTCATTTGTATATGATACTAATGAATAATAAACCCAATGTAACATTTTTTTAGCCATTTTCTTGTAGGGAGGAAAATGATCTTAAACAGGTCACAGCAATGTAATATGATATTTACATCTAATTATTGAGGAAATGTGATGAAGGAAGAATACACATCTATTGCACACAATTAGGGATGGCTTCTTGAACACAAATTTGAAGTGAATCTTCAAGGAAATAATGGAAATAAATAGAATAAATGCTTTCTAAGTAGGGAAACAGCATACTAGACGAAGCTGCAGTGCATGACATCCAAAGAGGAGATGGATCTAGTTGGATAATAGTAACAAATATGTTTGGAAGTATCTTGGCCATACATGGTGGATTATGCCTGTAATTCCAACAGTTTGGGAGGCAGAGGTGAGAAATCACTTGAGCCCAGGAATTCAAGACTGGCCTAGGCAATATGGCGAGACTCTGCCTCTCTAAACCAAAATTGGCAGGGTGTGAGCCCAGAGGTTGAGGCTGCAGTGGACCATGCAATGTGCTACCGCACTCCAGCCTGAGTGAAATAGCAAGACTGTATCACACACACAAAAAAGGAAAAAGATAAGAAACAAAAAAAAAAAAAAAAAAAAAAAGGAAAGAAGGACATATTGAGATATTAGGGGTGGTAGAGGGGTCGTAGTGGTGGGATTTTAAAATTAGGATATTTCTATGTTACCATGACATTCTTTGCCATTTCTATTTTCTACTTTCAAATTTTGCATCCAGTCTTTGTCAAATAGTAATTTTAACATGTTGCTTTCTGTGTATGATAAAACTTTCTTTGCATCATTATTTGTATATCTTGCCTTCCCTGCTGATCTGAATCATTATTCAGGCAAGGATTCTCATTGTCTTTATTTCCCTTAAAGAATATATTTAGCACAGTCCCTCGAGTAGGGGCTCTACAAATCTTTCCTGAATGAAGGAGTCTCCCACTCAACTCTACCAATAAAAATATCATAGCCCCTTGCCTACTGCTTATGTTCAATTCACTAATGCCCAACAAATTAATCCAACTTCTGTCTCTTTGGACTCTCTCAATCTTAGGCTAGATGCAATGGAAAATCTGCCTTTTACTTATCAGAATTTCAGGAGTGGTGTCCTTTCTGTACAAAGCACCAACGATGAGTGTGCTCCGTGAGGCTGTACTACTATATCACACAGCACACATAAAGACGTCGTTTTCTGATTTAAAAAAATCTGGAAAATATGACAAACTATATTAGAATGAAGTGAATGGTTTTGCTATTTTGCACCACTAGTAGAAAGCCATTATTCATCAATTTTGTTCAATCCACCGAACTGTGAAGCTTTGCAACAGAAGCATCATTATGTGAGAAGAAGAGTATGACTATTATTTTAACAAAGCTTTTGTAGTTGCCATCAATTGATAAACCTTGAATTTTTATCTCTGTTAACTTAGTGGCATGAAATGTAGGCCTTCTTTGCCTTCAAAGACTCTGACTTTATTTGAGATTCGGTATACACCCCATAATAATTAGGACTTGATCATGACTCTTGAGTAATGCTTTTGAAAGTTTGCCATTAAAGGAGGCTTTTTATTTCTGCTCCACACAGCACCACACAAAATAAGCTGATGCTAGTGGTAATTGTATCTAGTGAACTTAGTTACTGTGCAAAAGCCAGGCTGGGAAATTTACATGTAAATAACCTCTCTTATCTCTGCAATAGGCTATCTAATAATATAAATTTTGATTTTACTAAATTAATTATAAAACTGTTTTCTATCAAAGTGAACTTTTAAGGCATTGTGATAGAGATCAAAATAGTGTTTCCTTCTAGGAGAGATGATTGAGAGGGTGCATGAAGGAACCTCTTGCAATATTACTCTATAGTTTGATTTGGCTTATACAACTGATGGTCCATCCAGTTGGAAACTTCAAATTAGAGCCCTTTGTACTTCTCTATTTTCTAATATAATTTTTAAAAAATAAATCAAAATAGAAGCACCAAGAAATCAACTATTATTTCTGAAATTATTTTATGTAAGGCAACATGTGAAATTATAATTATTCAAAAGATATAGTTATCTAAAACTTATAATCTAGAACATAAACTTTAAAATATTTGAATGCCAACTGAGATTTTAAGTATATTAGAAATATATGAAGATAGATTTACATGGAATTATTAGAGACAGTATTTGGAAGGTTAAAATTTTATGTGAAAGTTTCATGAGATTAGATACGAGCTTTCAGTTTGTCATAAAACTCTTGATTAAATTCATATTTTTGATATAGTAACTTCTTGCATGTATGGAAAATCAAGTGATCTGTGAAGGTAGAGGTAAATGCCTTAGCCATGTACTTTTAATGTTTTTAGCCATATTCCTGTCAGACTCATTAACAACAACTTTTTATTTAGACATATGTAAGGGATGATAATTAAATATGAGTTCTATTTTCCGGTCTTTAACTTAAAGCAGAATCATGTCTTCTACCCATGATTCTTTTCCATTGGGTGCAACATGTTTAATGAAAACAAACAAACAAATCATTTATTTAAAGATCACAGTATAGTTACTTCACATTATTTATATACTAATATTCCCTTTACCTTGATTTAAGCTTACCCCTAACTTCTGTGATTAATTTTTTTTATCTTTTTCTGCAGATATATTGCTCTTTACCTACTAATTGTGACCTCAGTAAAAGCCACAGAGCTTTTAAAGTTTAAGTATTGTACTATGTTCTTTTGGGTTTATAAAAACCAGCAGAGTACAATATTTAAACTTCAAAAACCTGTTGAATTATATCTGTGTCAATGTCAGGTTCTTGGAGTTATTTATTTTAACACTTTTGAGGTGGGATTTTCTCATGATTGCACCTCTAAGTATGTGCAAAGGGAAGTAACAGATGCTATACAACTGAGCTGGTAACTGCGACCACTAACCTGTGGTTTCTAGGCTCTTCTGGTCCCAGGGACAGCCAAGCAATGGCTGAATATTTCCCTTTCTCTTTCTGCCAGTCACTCAAAGTGGTTTTTCAAAGACAACACCCCTCTCTGCAAGCTCTTTCTTACTCTCAGCAAGTGAGTTTGTTCCCTACATCAAAGAATAAAAAGAAATCACTAAACATAAATGCTTTGATCTTCCCTCCTTTCCTATAATGAATCTATTAAAAAAAAAATTCAATCATAATCTTTCCACCCCTATGTATGGAAAAGGTTCCCCCTTCTACCAAAGTTAATCCCTCCATATTTTGTCTTTGAGGGCTTCCTCCCAGAGTTAATCAATTTTTCCGATATCTTCAATGTCTCCTCCTTATTGATTCATAAACAAAGTTATGTCCCATCTTGAAACATAAAATGTCTCCTAGGTTCTGCTTCTCTCTTTAACTTATCACATTCCTGCTTCTACAAAAGGTAGTCTAAACCAGGGATCAACAATATTTCTCCTAAAAGGCAGAGAGTAAATATTTTAGACTTTGCAGGCCACAGGGTTGTGCCTACTCAGCAGTTGTAGCATGGTTGTTTTTCTGTCCTCTTCTCTTGCTCTCCACTGTCACCATGGTCCGCCTCTTTATTTTCACTTCCCAGCAATTGCAATAGTCTCCCTACCTCTTTTTATCTCTCTTTGAAAGTTTCTTAGTGCCCAACATCTTCTTCACTTTTTTTCTTTTTTTTTTTTTTTTTTTTTTTTTTTTTTTTTTTTTTTTTTTTTTGTTTTGTTTTGTTTTTGTTTTTTGACACGGAAGTCTCCCACGCTGTTGGCCTAAGCTGGAGTGCAGTGGCGCGATCTTGGCTCACTGCAAGCTCCGCTTCTGGGTTACGCCATTCTCCTGCCCTGCAGCCTCCCGAGTAGCTGGGACTACAGGTGCCTGCCACCATGCCTGACTATTTTTTTTTTTTTTTTTTTTTTTTTTTTGTATTTTTAGTAGAGACGGGGTTTCACCGTATTAGCCAGGATGGTCTCGATCTCCTGATCTCATGATCTGCCCACCTCAGCCTCTCAGAGTGCTGGGATTACACGTGTGCAGTTTTTACTTTTTAACAGTGCCAGTGATATCCTTATAAATTGTAGACATTATATAAATCCATGCTTGTAATAGTTAATGAATTATTCTTGTGGATAAATAGTGATTCAGCCCTGGGAAGAACAGGTGATACTTTCTGATCTCTTCCCCATCTGTGTATTCTACCTTCTCTCCAGACATCCCAAACTTCCCATTCTCCAAAGTCCTGTTTAATTACTCCTGGATGCTTTCTTACTTCCACATTCCTTTAACCTTACTGTTGCATCCTTCTATGTCATCTTTGTCTACCTGCCTGTTCATCTTTAAATTCTCTATATGGGAAAATGCAACCACTTAGATCTTTGTAAGCTTTCAGTGTTAGAATGCTCCCTTAGGTTCTGAACATCACTGATCATCTCATATGACATTATAAATTTCGTGTAGTATATTTATACATGAACTTAAAGATACAGCAACAGTGATGTAAACCATGCTATGTTGCATCACAGATAGCAACACATGGCCCCAACCCTCTCTCAGTATGGCACCTTGATTTGTGTACAACTGTCCACACAGTTCCACAACTTCAGTCACTAGATGCACCCTGTTTCTCAAGCCATAAATCTGGGTATCATCTTCAAGTTGTTTTTATCTTTGTCATTCATCATGGTTATCCTCTCCAATCAATCATGAAGTCCCTCTGTCCAGCAATTAAATATGTCTCAACTCCATCAACTTGCACTGTCAGATGCCCAATTCAGACAATGATAATTTCTCACCTGGATTATTGTAATTTCCCACTAACTGGACTCTCTGATGACAATGTTGTACCTCTTTACTCTCTGTGTTACAGACAGAATAATCATTACGAAATGCACATTGATCTGTGCCATTCCTTTCCAACATTTTCATATGTCTTATTGGGCCAATCATTATTTGGTCCTGTTTCATCCATATCTCAACCTCATTCCTTTATCTTTATTCCACTTTCTGCCTCTCTATTTGCATTCTCTCAGAACCAGGGTTTTACCACCACCCACAGACTTCTACGTTTTACTTTCCCGACTGCTTTATGTCAGAATCTTTGTATAAACCGTATACTCTGCTTACTGTGCTTCAAATATTCCTTCTTCCTTTTCTCTAACCACCCCTAACAAATGACCACATATCTTCTTCCTTTTAGCCTTAAATTAAATAGGCATCCTTTTGTTGTACTTCCCTTTATTCACAGCTGTCCAAAGCTTCACAAATACTGCTTTTTAAATAATGAATTCAAGGTTTGTGGCAACCTTCCATTGAACAAGTCCATTGACACCACTCTTCTAACAGCACGTGCTCATTTTGTGTCTCTGTGTCACATTCTAGTAATTCTTGCAATATTCCAAACTTTATTATTATTATTATATCTGCTATGGTGATCTGTCATCAGTGATCTTTGATGTTACTATTTTAATTGTTTTGGCTCACAATAAAACATGCCAATATAAGACAGCAAACTTAATCAATGTTGTATGTACTCTGACTGCTCCACTGACCAACTATTCCCCTTCTCTCTCCCTCTCCTCAGTCTTCCCTATTTCCTACAACACAGTGATATTCAAATTATACCAATTAATAACCCTACAAATGCCTCTATATATTCAAGTGAAAGGAAGAGTTGCATGTCTCTCACTTTAAATCAAAAGCTAGAAATTATTAAGCTTAGTGAGGAAGGCATGTCAAAAACCAAGATAGGCAGAAATAGGCTGAAAGCAAAGCCTCCTGTCCAGTTAGCTAAGTTGTGAATGCAAAGAAAAAGTCCTTTCAGAAAATTAAAAGTGCTACTCCAGTGAATACACGAAAAATAAGAAAGCAAAACAGCCTTATTACTGACATGGAGAGTGTGAGCTCTCTGGATAGAAGATCAAACCTGCCACAGCTTTCCCTTAAGCCAAAGCCTAATCCAAAGTGAAGCCTTAACTATCTTCAATTCTATGAAGGCTGAGAGGTAAGAAAGCTGTAAAGGAAAATTTTGAAGCTAGCAGAAGTTAGTTCGTGAGTTTTAAGGAAAAAAGCCATCTCCATAACATAAAAGTGCAAGGTAAAGAAGCAAGAGCTGATGGGGAAGCTGCAGCAAGTTATACAGAAGGTCTAGCTGAGATAATAGATGAAGGTGGCTACACTAAACAACATGATTTTAATGCAGACAAAACAGCTTTATATCTGAAAAAGATGCCTTCTTGGACTTTCATATCTTGAAAGAAGAAGTCAATGCCTGGCTTCAAAGCTTCAAAAACAGGCTGACTCTCTTGCTAGGGGCTAATGCAGCTGGTGACTTTAAGTTGAAGCCAATGCTCGTTTACCATTTTGAAAACCCTAGGGCCCTTCAGAATTATGCTAAATCCACTCTGCCTGAGCTCTATAAATGGAACAACAAAGCCTGGATGACAGCACATCTGTTAACCGCATGGTTTACTAAATATTTTAAGCCCACTGGTGAGATTTATTGCTCCCCACCTCAAAAAAAAAAAAAAAAAAAAGCAGATTTATTTCAAAATATTACTGCTCATTGACAATACACCTAGTCACCCTGGAGCTCTGATGGAGATGTACAAGATTAATGTTGTTTTCATGCCTGCTTGCACAACATGCATTTTGCAGGCCACGGATCGAGGAGTAATTTTGACTTTCAATTCTTATTAAAGAAATACATTCATAAGCCTGCCATAGATAGTGATTCCTCTGATGGATCTAAGTAAAGCAAATTGAAAACCTACTGGAAAGGAATCACTATTCCAGATGTCAGTAGGAACATTTGTGATTGGGGGAGAAAGTAAAAATATTAACAGTAGTAGAAGAAGAAGTTGGTTTCAACCTTCATGGATGGTTTGAGGTGTTCAAGCCTTTGGAAGAGAAAGTATAGATGTGGTGGTAATAGAAGGAGAACTGGAATTAGAAGTGGAGTCTGAAGGTGTGATTGTTGTAATTTCATGATAAAACATGAACAAATAAGGAATTGCTTCTTATGGATGAGCAAAGATAGTAGTTCCATCAGATGGAATCTACTCCCAGTGAAGGCTCTGTGAACATTGTTGAAATGACACAAAAAGATTTAGAATATTACATAAACTAGTTGATAAAGTACCAGCAGAGTTTGAGAGGATTAACTCCAAGATTGAAAGAAATTTTACTGTAAATAAAATGTTACCTAACAGCATCTCATTGCCCTAGAGAAATATTTCATTAAAGGAAAAGTCACTTGATGAGACAAACCTCATTGTCTTATCTTAAGAAATTGCCCCCAGCCACCTCAGTCTCCAGCAACCACACCCTAATCCATCAGCGACCATCAATATCCAGGGAAGACCCTCCACCAGCAAATAGATCATGACTTGTTGAAGGCTCAGATAATCATTAGTATTTTTTAGCAATAAAATATTTTTCATTAAGGTACATACATTGAATTTTAGACATAATGCAATTACATACTTAATAGAATATGGTGTAGCATACACATAACTTTTATATACATTGGAAAACCAAAAAACGTGTGGGACTCATTTTATTGCAGTGTTCACTTTATTGTGGTGGTCTAGAACCAATCCCACAATATCTCCAAGGATTTTCTTTATATCTCCTTCTTCTCATAAGCCTTCCCTGACCTGCCAAGGCACTTATATACACTTCTTATGTGTTCTTATATTATTCTTTACTTTACTTTGTCAATTACATTGTAAACATCTGATTATTTTTCTATATATCTCTCTGGACAATAAGTTCCATGAGGACAGGAGCTATGTCTTGTTCCTAATTTAGATCCAGGGTCTAATACATAGTGAAATGATCAACATATGTATGAAATAAATGAATAAATAAACAAATATTGCAGTGCTGATGATAAATGAAAAAGGGGTAGGAGGGATAATAGCACACCATAAATATTTCAGGAAGGGGCTGCTCAAACTCTTTCTTCTCCTATCTGGTACAATAAAGGTCACGTAGATTAAATTAACAAACATACTGGTTATTTATTGAATACTCAATTATGTATAGAATTATGAACATATTTCATGTCTTTTGTAGGTTAAAATGTTTTATTTAACAACATAGCCCTTTTTGGGCTGGGCACAGTGGCACACGCTTTTAATCCCAGCACTTTGGGAGCCTGAGAAGCGTGGACAACTTGAGACCAGGAGTTTGAGACCAGCCTGGCTAACATGGTGAAATCCCTTCTCTACTAAAAATTCAAAATTAGCTGGGCGTGGTGGTAGGTGCCTGTAATCCCAACTACTCAGGTGGCTGAAGCAGGAGAATCGCTTGAACCCAGGAGGGGGAGTTTGCAGTGAGGTGAGATCACGCCACTGCACTCCAGTCTGGGCAGCAGAGCAAGACTGTCTCAAAACAAAACAAAACAAAGCAAAACAAAACAAAACAAAACAAAACAAAACAATATAGTCCTTTTTATTTTATAAAATCTTAAACTTTGTTTTGAGAACCATGTTCATTATCTTCCTAATTTTCCTCATGGGTTTCTCAATATAGTTGTTTGAATTTTTCTATTAACCATTAAATGAAGGTATCTTGATAGTTTAAAATACAGAAAAAATTATTAGAATGCAAAGAACACGTGAAAAGAAAATGAAAAAGATTCAGAAATAAGGAAAAATTTAGAAATTGTGTAGTGCTGTGATACAGTTAAAAGGTTTAATGTCAAAATAAACAAAACTGGTATTAATACAGTTTTCTATTTTTCAGTACAATTATTTGAACAAGCATAATTAGAGTACATAAAAATAATTAGAAAATACAACGGTGAGGACTCTTCACATGTGGAGTAATTTAAGATAAAATCAACAAAGCAGACATGTGTAATGATATAAAAGTTATTGTTTAAACACCATGGAAGCCAATTAAATATTGTTAATAAAATTAGATTTAGAAATCACCACATTGATGTCTCTGAAATTTCTTCCAAGAAATGTACAAAGATAAAAAGAAGGACATAGATTCCCTGTTTGCTACACATGGATGTGTGTGTGTGTGTGTGTGCACGTGTGTGTTCATACAAAAAGCTTTTACTGTTTAGTTTCAAACTATCTACTCCCTAGTTTTTTCCTATCTGGAAAATATTTTTAGTAAATCACCCTTGCTTTCTCTAGACTTGAAATACTTGAAAACAAACATTCTATATAGCTTTTTGCTACTCAATTCTTTCTCTCTGGTTTCCACTCATTTTCGCCTCCTCTCTGAGAGCAACAGTGCTAAATGGGAGCAGATTATAAGTAAGTCAATAAAATGCACATAAACAGAATAGAAAAGTGCTTGCCAACTCTATGCATGTGATTAGCTAACTAAAGAGAGTTGGCAATCACTGGTTCAGACTCCAAAGTAGAAGGAAAAAAATTATGGATATGGAACAGCACTCAGAAGATCTACATTTTCTCACCATCTCATTTAAAGTTTTAGGATAAAATGGCAATGAAGAATAGTTGAAGGAAAAAAAATGTAGTATGGGGTGACATGACAATCAGTACGCAATACATCAGGAAGCTTGTCTCAGAGACTGGCTTTCATAAGGTTGAGGAAGACGTATATGATTGTAGATGGTTATGTGATCACCCAAAAATTCAAAACCCATGAAAACAGGCATGTATTACGTCTAACCAGGTATCCAAGGAATTTGTAGACAAGAGAAAACAGTACTGGTTTACCAAATTTAATCCTTTACTCTCTATTAGAGAACATTTTATGTATTAGAATGAATTTATGCAGATTAAGATGATTATTTTAAGTTCTAGGATACATGTGCACAACGTGCAGGTTTGTTACACATGTATACATGTGCCATGTGGGTGTGTTGCACCCTTTAACTCGTCATTTACATTAGGTATATCTCCTAATGCTATCCCTCCCTCCTTCCCCACCCCGGGACAGGCCCCAGCGTGTGATGTTCCCCACCCTGTGTCCAAGTGTTCTCATTGTTCAGTTCCCACCTATGAGTGAGAACATATGGTGGTTGGTTTTCTGTCCTCACGACAGTTTGCTCAGAATGATGGTTCTCAGCTTCATCCATGTCACTACAAAGGACATGAACTCATCCTTTTTATGGCTGCATAGTATTCCATGGTGTACATATGCCTCAATATCTTAATCCAGTCTATCATTGATGGGCATTTGTGTTAGTTCCAAGTCTTTCCTATTGTGAATAGTGCTGCAATAAACATACGTGTGCATGTGTCTTTATAGCAGAATGATTTATAATCCTTTGGGTATATACCCAGTAGTGGGATGGCTGGGTCATATGGTACATCTAGTTCTAGATCCTTGAGGAATTGCCATACTGTTTTCCATAATGGTTGAACTAGTTTACAATCCCACCAACAGTGTAAAAGTGTTCCTATTTCTCCACATCCTCTCCAACACCTGTTGTTTCCTGACTTTTTAATGATTGCCATTCTAACTGGTGTGAGATGGTATCTCATTGTGGTTTTGATTTGCATTTCTCTGATGGCGAGTGATGATGAGCATTTTTTCATGTGTCTGTTGGCTGTATGAATGTCTTCTTTTGAGAAATGTCTGTTCATATCCTTTGCCCACTTTTTGATGGGGTTGTTTGTTTTTTTCTTGTATATTTGTTTGAGTTCTTTGTAGATTCTGGATATTAGCCCTTTGTCAGATGAGTAGATTGCAAAAATTTTCTCCCATTCTGTAGGTTGCCTGTTCACTCTGATGGTAGTTTCTTTTGCTGTGCAGAAGCTCTTTAGTTTAATTAGATCCCATTTGTCAATTTTGGCTTTTGCTGCCGTTGCTTTTGGTGTTTTAGACATGAAGTCCTTGCCCATGCCTATGTCCTGAATGGTACTACCTAGATTTTCTTCTAGGGTTTTTATGGTATTAGGTCTAACATTTAAGTCTCTAATCCATCTTGAATTAATCTTCGTATAAGGAGTAAGGAAAGGATCCAGTTTCAGCTTTCTACTTATGGCTAGCCAATTTTCCCAGCACCATTTATTAAATAGGGAATCCTTTCCCCATTTCTTGTTTCTCTCAGGTTTGTCAAAGATCAGATGGCTGTAGATGTGTGGTATTATTTCTGAGGACTCTGTTCTGTTCCATTGGTCTATATCTCTGTTTTGGTACCAGTACCATGCTGTTTTGGTTACTGTAGCCTTGTAGTATAGTTTGAAGTCAGGTAGCATACTTCCTCCAGCTTTGTTCTTTTGACTTAGGATTGTATTGGCAATGAGGGCTCTTTTTTCATTCCATATGAACTTTAAAGTAGTTTTTTCCAGTTCTGTGAAGAAAATCATTGGTAGCTTGATGGGAATGGCACTGAATCCATAAATTACCTTGCGCAGTATGGCCATTTTCACTATATTGATTCTTATTATCCGTGAGCATGGAATGTTCTTCCATTTGTTTGTGTTCTCTTTTATTTTGTTGAGCAGTGGTTTGTAGTTCTCCTTGAAGAGGTCCTTCACATCCCTTGTAAGTTGGATTCCTAGGTGTTTTATTCTCTTTGAAGCAATTGTGAATGGGAATTCACTCATGATTTGGCTCTTTGTTTGTCTGTTATTGGTGTATAGGAATGCGTGTGATTTTTGCAAATTGATTTTGTATCCTGAGACTTTACTGAAGTTGCCTATCAGCTTAAGAAGATGTGGGGCTGAGATGATGGGGTTTTCTAAATATACAATCATGTCATCTGCAAACAGGGACAATTTGACTTCCTCTTTCAGAACAACAACATTTAAAAAACATTGAAATAAATTGTAATGATAAAAACAGGAGAAGAAACAAATGCAAACAATTAATTCATATGAGAAAAATGTCCTTTATTTCTTTCTGCTGCCTGATTGCCCTGGCCAGATATTCTAGCACTATGTTGAATAGGAGCGGTGAGAGAGGGCATTCCTGCCTTGTGCCAGTTTTCAGAGGGAATGCTTCCAGTTTTTGCCCATTCAGTATGATATTGGCTGTGGGTTTGTCATAAATAGCTCTTATTATTTTGAGATATGTTCCATAAATACCTGATTTATTGAGTTTTTAGCATGAAGGGCTGTTGAATTTTGTCAAAGGCCTTTTCTGCATCTATTGAGATAATCATGTGGTTTTTGTCTTTGGTTCTGTTTATATGATACATTATGTTTATTGATTTGCATATGTTGAACCAGCCTTGCATCCCAGGGATGAAGCCCACTTGAACATGGTCGATAAGCTTTTTGATGTGATGCTGGATTCAGTTTGCCAGTATTTTATTGAGGATTTTTGCATCAATGTTCATCAGGGATATTGGTCTAAAATTCTCTTTTTTTGTTGTTGTGTCTCTGCCAGGCTTTGGTATCAGGATGATGCTGACCTCATAAAATGAGTTAGGGAGGATTCCCTCTTTTTCTATTGATTGGAATAATTTCAGAAGGAATGGTATCAGCCTCTCCTTGTACCTCTGGTAGAATTCGGCTGTGAATCTGTCTGGTCCTGGCCTTTTTTTGATTGGTAGGCTATTAATTATTGTCTCAATTTCAGAGCCTATTGATCTATTCAGGAATTCAACTTCTTCCTGGTTTAGTCTTGGGAGGGTGTATGTGTCCAGGAATGTATCCATTTCTTCTAGATTTTCTAGTTTATTTGCATAGAGGTGTTTGTAGTATTCTCTGATGGTAGTCTGTACTTCTGTGGGATTGGTGGTGATAACCCCTTTATCATTTTCTAGCGTCAGAAATAAGTTCTTATGTTGCGTATACCTATAAGAAGGGAAAGTACAATAGGATGAAAATATTGGAGAAATGACTGTTTAGGGAGTCTTCAGAAAAGCCAAAAATGGGACTCTGGCAACAGAACAACATTTAAATAACATTGAAATAAACTGTAACGATAAAAACAGGAGAAGAAACAAATGAAAACAATTAATTCATATGAGAAAAATACCTGTAGCTTCTTCTCTTTCGATTATGAGGTTGCTTGAGGTTGGGGGAAGTGGTATTTCTCAGTGGCATATAAGTGAATTATCAGAATAACCTTAAGAACCAATAATTTGGCCATCTGTTCTACCTTCTTAGGATCTGGCTGTTTAATAAATAATCTTTCATGCACACAACCATATCCTAGAATGGTAATCCAAATGGCCAAATATTTCATCTCCTAGTGGGAATAAATGAACTATATGTATTTGGATGTGAGTGGCAATTTAAGCACTAACTTCCCGTTAATTATCTTTATATTCAGATTTATTTGTGTATTGTCAATAAAAGGCTTGTTCCAAATTTTGGAAATTCGTAAGTATGCTGGAAGAATGAAAACATGTCCGGAAACCTGTTACCTGAGGGACATCTGGAAACACCTATAACACTGATGTTAATAATAAAAGATAGCTTATTCCTCAACATAAGATGCTTTTGCTTCTGTAAGAAGCACCAGCAAGAAGATTAAGAAGATTCTGAGAATTTCTAGTTTTCTTTAGAAAATCTGTCATGACTTGGGTGAACCTTCAGATAAAATCTCTGTCTACCTCCTACTATAGTCTACGTTCTGAGTCATAGCCAGATTCCATGGTACCACGCCTTCATACCACCCAGGGCATATATTAATCTCTGCAATGGTCAAGTTGAATCCCTCAGTAATGAGTCTTGAGTTGGAGCAGGTATTGCACATCTTTCTCCCTGGATAAAGGAGTTGAAGGGATAACCATAGAGCTTTCTCCAAAGATAAACTTCTTACAGCATTTCCTCTTTCACTTTGCACTCGCAGTAATATAGTAATTGTGAAACTAGTTTTCACAATTTCCTTGATAAGGGAAATTTCACATTTCCTTGGTAAGTTCTATAGTTTGGTCTAACATTGTGCTTTGATAATCATCATCACTTTGATATTGGATTACATTTCAATGATGAGTCACTATAAGATAATTTGGCTGGGTATATAATTAATAGATTCAAAATAACAATCCTTGAAAACTATTAATATCCTTGAGTATATCCTTCAGAATTAAGTCCTGGAGAAGTTTGAAGAAACTGTTTTCTTTCCTTTTTGTCTAACGTCTAATCTTGTCATTAGGCATTTGCCACACTCCAGGGGCAGTGTAATTGTTAGTTTTTATTTATTTGTCTTTACATTTCTTATCCTGAAAACTTTTAAACTCATCTCCTTTTTAGTTCTTAAAACTAAATATTACATTCTTTGGAATGGATTATGCTTCCTTTCATTACTTTTACTTCTGGATAACTGAAATGATGAAATTGTATTTATCATTTTCTCCCTTACATTTGTTTTCTATTTGGAAAAGCTATTACTTAAATGTTAATATGCATGCTATAATTTTATTTTCTTATTTCTTTTCTATATTCCTTCTCTTTGTTTATTGGTTCCAATTTTTTGAATATTTCTTTAAATGCATCATCCCATGTTCTAACTTTTAAACTTTTGATCTTTTTTTAAAGTTTCCAAATATTTTTTTCTAAATTTTTTAAAGAATTTATATTATTATTCTCTCTCTACAGATGTCAACTTATTTGACGTTTTCTGTTATTTGCATTTCTTGCTTCCAAAAAATTTATTTTATATTTTTGTTTATTAGTTCTGATTATTGTCTTTTGCATTAAAGGCTTTCTCATTGATTTGATGACCTCTGACTGCTCATTCCTATTTAAGAGTGAAACATTTAACAATTTGATGGAAAATCCCATTAATGAGTGGAACTTACACTTTTCTGTTTTTCCCTGTAGGTTTACTGGGCATTTTGTTGCAAGGAATCCACTTTCATATCTGAAATGTTCAAAATCCTGACAGAGAGCCACAAGAGAGTATGATTTTAATGACTTGAAAGTCAACTTGAGAAATGGTCCTGAGAATCTCAGTCCTCAAGATGTAGATTTTTTTGCCCTTAATCTCCTCTTCTCAGCCCTCATTCTTAACTTTCCTATCTCCAAGTCTTGGGCATCTCCTAATCAATTTCTCCATATGGCATTCCTCTCATACCATGTCTGACTGTGTTAGGATAGAAGGGAAAATCTGTCTGCTCATTCCAAACACCCACTTTTCATTACTCATAATTTCTAAATCTCCCCAGGTTCTTCAGCCCTAAGAAGATTGCTTGTCATGATCTCCCTGCTATATAACGTAGAATCTTTCAGTTTTCTATGTTCTGCTAAATTAATTACTACTTCTTTATTTGCTTTACAACACGTAATCATTGTCTTTCATCAGCTGTTATTCTCTTTCCCACTCTTCTTGTCCTTGAATGAACATAATTTCTCCATCTAATCTGATGCTTGAATTTATTGGAAGGTAGGGGTGGAGCAGAGATCAATGTGTGTTCTTAATCCTCCATATTTAACAAGGTGAATTCACCCATATTAGTTTGTTAGGGCCGCCATAGGAAAATACCACAGTCTGAGTGAAATAAACAACAGATATTTATTTCCTCATAGTTCTGGAGGCAAGAAGTCAGAGATCAACATGTCCAGAGGATTAGTATCTTCTGAGGCCTCTTTCTTTGGTTTGCATATGGCTGTCTTCTCCTCCCTATGTCTTCACGTGGTCTTCGCTCTGTGTGTGTCTGTGTCCTAATCTTTTCTTTAAGGAGTTATATTGAAAATAGGTACAGTTATGTTGAAATAGAGCCTTCCTTAATAATCTTATTTTAACCTAATTACTGCTTTAAAAACCCCTACCTTCAAATACAGTCCATTCTGTAGTACTAGGTGCTAGGGCATCAGCATACAAATTTTGATGAACACAATTCAGCCCATAGCACCACCTATGGTGAAATTAAAAATGATTTAAACACTGAAGGCAAGGGATCTTAACAGGATATGTAAGACTTTTGTCAGCAGATACCAATACCACAGAAAGGGAATAGGAACATCTAGACAGGCATGTTGGACAAAGATTCAAAAGAGCATGGTCCAGCGGCACAGACCATCTGCAAGTAACTACTTCATGCGTGTATAAAGGACAACACTCGGATTTATTGAAAACCAAAAATTGGAGCCAGAGAGATCTGAGTGCAAATAGCCAAAAATCAATTCCATATGGAACAAACAGACAAAAAACATTACAGCAGCAATACAGGTAAATATAGAGCACCCCAGGATTTATTTTCAGGTTTATGAAACAAGGATCACTAACAGCACTGGAGAACAAAGTTAGAGTAGGAGAAAGACTGACTTGATTTTGTCACGGAGGATTTAATGTGTAGCTGCTTAAGTTTCCAACATTCAGTAATACTGAGTGTATAAAAAGAGTTTTTGGTGACAATGAGTTTAGGAGGTCATAAAGGAATGTTCTACCAATTATCCTAAATAGTTGATGTTATAAAACACTCTGTAATTAAGGTTGCACTGGTGGCACTCTAAATAGATATGTTGGGGGCAACATACTGGATCTTCTTAAGTATGCCATGCCACCATAATCATAACTTTTGTTAGAATATTTTTTCTCTCTTGGATTATCTCCAATTGATGAATCATATCATTGTTTATCCCAGGAAAACAAATGATCTATGTCTATGGTAAGTTATAATCTATTTCTATAGCAACACTTTTCTCTTATATGACTTCAAGCTATTAAAATAATACTTAGCCAATGCAGTCTAAACTGTAATCCAATTATTCTATTTTTATAAAATGATAAATAACACAGAATACATACCTTTTCTTGACTATCATTGACAATATTTTACCTCATGTTAGAAAAGAATATATTAAAGGATTATTAAAATGGATTAAAGTACTTAATGGTAGCATGGCATTTATGCCTGCATCAGAGTTAACAAGCAAATGTAGTGAAAGCGGCCAAAATAGGAGTTTCAATTACTTATGATGATTTTGGTTGTCTAGCTATGAATAAACCTGTGAAATTGCACAAGGTGCCTTAGGAGACCGTGGCCTGGCCTTCTATTAATCAGAAGAATGCCCAAGTCTAAATATTGACTGGTGATTGCTTTCCTCTCTGGGAGCATCTCAGGAGACTGGCACTATAAAAAAAGAAAACCAAGTTCACAAAAGCCAGGACTTGAAGTAAATATGAAATGAGAATGCAATCCTTTCTGAGAATCAAAAATCAATCCTTGCACTTAAAATGAAATATCTGTCTCCTATATAAGTAAAATGTCAAGACATATATTTAGCTTTTTCACATATTTGCCATTAATTACTTTTATGGGATATATATACTTTGAATTTTAGTTAGTAATTCTAATTTGAATATTAATTTTATTAATAGTAATTAAACTCTGCTTATGTAATTTCATGTATATATTATATGTGTTTCATAACTTTAAACTATACAAAAAATTTATATCATGAATTCTCTCATCAAATGGTATTCCAATGAATAAATATTTGAAGCGTGTAAGCTTTTTGATCCACATGAAAATACATGTAAATATGCTACAATTATAAACGCTTCCTCAAATTTATTTTAATTGGGAAGTTATAATGTAATGGGTTAAACAATAGACTTCAATAGCTGAATATACCTTTCATTTAACCCTTAATGTGATATTGAAAGTTTTGTTTTTTACTTTTTTATACCTTTTTTTTTCCTAAAGAAGATTACAGTTTCCCTTCCCTTGCTTATTGAATATTCATGAGTATTTGTGGAATAGAAAATATAATTTGCCATGCACTGTCAAACAAAATCTGCTAGTTATACATTATTGCTTTAAAGCTCCTACTGATATTGAACAAATTAACATATGTAGATAGATATTCTTTTATCAGAAAGTGAATGAAAGCAAGACATTTAAAATGAGACTTTGAATTCAAAATAGTTTTGGGCTCCTGGAAAAGCCTGAGAAAATTCACCTGAAAAGGGCTCTTAAACCACAAGCAAAGACTCTGTAGCTCAAAGGAGAGTGAGGAACTTCACCCCATTCATTCTCAGATGCAAAACACAATTACAAAACTTGTCTTCTGTGGTATGACTCTTCTTTCATGACAATACGATGGAATTAAAAAATAATGATTCTAAAAGTGTAGAGAGCAGATAGTTAACTAAAAATCCTGAAGTTTGGGCTCTACCCTAAACATATGAAATTGACATAAAGAGTGTGTTGGGAAAGAGTGGGAGAGGCGGCAAATTCAATATATTTAACTAGGTACCTCTGAGACACACCAACGTTTGAAAACCATTGTTTAGACATATGGGTCTTTACTCTCTCATTTTCCATAATTTTATATCCAGATATTACCCTAAAATGTGTCATCACTTACTACCTTCCAGAGTGCTGTTACTTTGCCTACTGTGCAGTTGATATTTACTGTTCGTACCTCATACACTTAAGCCTAACATTACAGTTTCCTCAAATTAACACTGATCTGTCTTCTAAAACGCATAAACTAGAGAACCTTCCCCCAATTCGGGTTCACTTTCTAGTCTCTTAAAATAATATTTTCTGTCCAAGGCATAACCCTAGGGGGTATGCCTTTTATAATTCAGGGGCAATTCAGACCAGGAGGAATGAGAAATGAGTTTATTTTAAAACATCAGACCATAAATTTTAGGTCTCTCAGGACACCATGGTCTATTTTAAGTTCTACTACATAATCTTAATATTTACTCTGCTAACTATAGTTCCATCTTAATTCATAGGTGACCCTGAATTTCTCTTATGTTTAAAGAACACCTCTCAAAGAAAAATAGGAATTTCTCAGTAGAAATTTGTAGAATTTAATAAGTTTTATAAGACAAAGAGATTGATAAAATAAGGCTAATTATATACCTAGCTCATACCTTAAGGGTTAAAATAAATTAATATAAACTTAATACCTAGGTAGGCATTGTACATTTTATGTCTCCAACAGGTTCTTTTTTACAGAAATTCTCAGAGGTTTTAATATGTTAATGTACATTGTGACTATTCACGTGGAGTGTAGAGTGTGTACTTAAGTAGATTATTTTCCATGTGTACTTGAGTAGATTGAGGAATTTGGACTACTATTCCAGGAAACACAGTCTAGAAAAGACTCTCCAAGATTCTCGGTGCTGCATAGATGTTAGGGACTCCAGAGAGTACAGAAAACACCTTGTGAAACAAAAGCTAAAATAATCAACTTCAAGTAAATGAGAAATGCTGTATGCTTGTCTCTTGTCCTGATTTCACTTATCATCAGTGGACATCCCAAACCTTAATTGTTGTAATGTATGTGGGGTGGTCAAATAGCATTTAGACAATAGCAGTTTGGAAAATCTCTTTTCAATATTTCTTGAACTCTGTATTCCAGTGTTAAATTTTCCATGAAACAAAGAGAACTCTGTCAGCCCTATCATTGTCTAATGAAAATTCCTAATCCATATCAAATTCTTTTGTTCTCCACATTTGCAGTAATCTGATGGTTGCCGGTTTAATACATCTGAAATGCAATGCGGAAAATATATATTGGTTCGGTTTGTCAAATTTCTGATCCTCTTTTTCAGGGCACTTTTTCAGTGACTTGTCTTGGCAAACGATACGTGAGCAGAAGTTCTATGTCACTTCTGGACAGAGATTTCAAGAAATGGTGCATAGGGTGTCATGTCCCCTTCCTCGGGTGGTAGACGAACAACTCTCCAGACAGTGTAGGATCTGCAGGTCTGTTTCTCTGCATAAGGATAATAGATATGCCTTTATTGGCTCAGCCACTGAAATTAGGGGCTTGCTTTTTACATCAGCATGACAGACCCTATCCTGAGTCATACATTTTGATATCAGAAAAGAAAAAAAAAGATGTCCTTAGAAGTTGCTAAAAGTTTTGTTTTCCTATCATTGTGTCATCTATCCATTAGGTAAAGTGACAACATCAACTTTCTTAACTTCCAAGCTAAGAATTTTAATGCTGAAGTTAACTAAAATTCCAGCAAGTAATAGAAACCTGAGCAGTCAAACATCAGGCACTCCTGACATTTAAGTAAAACATATTTGTTAGGTAATGTATTCCATTTTTGGATTACATATGGCCATTTAAAAACTATATATTCATTCAACATATGTTATTTTGTGCTTTCTACCAGCAGTTGTCTTGGGAGGTGCTCTATAATGGTGAATCACCTAGAAGTTTTCAAGAATTTTGTTCTCGAGACCCGTTTATGCTCAAACATTGTTGAGTGCCCCAAAAAGTTTTATATGTGAGTTATTATCACAAATATATATTCAAAATTAAAACTTAGAATATTTAAACATGTATTTTGCAAAAATTATAGAGTCACATGTTGTTGTAAGAAATAATACAGAAAGATCCATATACTCTTTCTCTATTTTTCTCCATTGGTAATGACTTGTAAAACTCTAGTGCAATATCACACTCAGAGTATGGACACTAATACAGTCAAGATACAGAATATTTCCATCAGCACCAAGACACTCATGTGGCTCTTTCATAACCATGCCCAGTTCCCACAATCCCCATCCTTTCCTTAATCCTTGAGAATCATTAATCCACTCTATTTCTGTGATTTTGACACATCAAGAATGTTATATGAATAGAAGTTATGCAATATGCAAACCTTTGAGCTTGTTTTTCTTCAGTAAGCATAATTCTATGAAGATTCACCCAGATTGTGGTATGTATCACATTCTATATGTTGTTTATGTTTGTTTGTGTGTTCATTGTTACTGCTAAGTGGTATGTATGTGCCACAGTGTGTTTAACCATTCACCCACTGGAGGTCATCTAATCTCATATTTTTTAATTTGCATTTTCCTAACAGCTAAGATGTTTAATATATTTTTGTGTGCTTATTTTCCATCCATATTTTCTCTTTAGTGAAATATATATATCTTTGTCATTTTTCCATTTTAAATTGAATTGTTTTACTGCTGATGAGTTTTGAGAGTTGGTTATATATTTCAGATATAATCCTCTGTCAGATATATATGGTTTGATATATTTTCTCTAAGTCTGTACCTTGTGTTATCTTCCTTTTAATGAGGTATTTTGAGGAATAAAGTTTTAATTTCGATAAGATTGAGTGTTTCATTTTGTTCTAGCTTTTTTTTTTTTTTTTTTTTT
>NW_016809230.1:1000907-1049641 GCF_001698545.2 Rhinopithecus bieti
TTTTTTTTTTTTTTTTTTTTTTTGCCTACTGCTATGTCCCAAGATTTCCTCCTAGGTTTTTTTTCTGTTTTGTTTTGTTTTCCTAAAAATTTTATAATTTTGTTTTACTTTTAAATACATAATCAATTTGAGTCATTTTTTGTATAGAGGTGAGATTTATGTTGATATTTATATTCTTAATCCATGGATGTCCAATTGATCCAGTACTATTTGTTAGAAAGGCTATCTTTTACCATTGAATTGCTTTTGTACCTTTGTCAAAAATCAATTGGACATTCCTATGGGTCTCTTTCTGGGTTCCCTCCTCTTTTCCATTGATTTTTGTGCCTGTCTCTTCCCCAGTATTATACAGTATCATATTCTCCACCAGTACCTCTTACTTTACTATTTTTCAAAATTGTCTTAGCCATTCTGCTTCCTATAACTTTCCATATAAATGTGCACATAATCTTGTCTATATATACAAAACACATTTTGCTGAGATTTTGATAAGAATTGTGTTAAACATTTATGCCATTTTGGCTAGAATAAACATGATGACTATATTGAGTCCTCCAGTCCATCAACATGGCATATCTCTTCATTTATTTAAATCTTCTATGTTGTTTTTATCAACATTTCACACATGTATAAATCCTGTATATGTTTTGTCAGACTTACACCTAAGTATGTCTCTTGTTTTTTCTTTGAGGAATTGTAATTGATCTTATATCTTCAAAATAATTTGCGGTCCATATATTTGTCATTAAAATACAGAAATACAATTTTTTTTGTATTTTTATCTTATATTATGTAACCTTGCTTAACTCATTAATTCTTGGAGTTTTAAAAAATAGATCCTTTGGAATTTTCTATATTGATAATTATGACATAAGAAAATTGTATTTCTTCCTTTTGCCTACATATATTTTATTTTCCTTTCTTGCCTTATTGCACCACCTCAAACTCCTAGCACTATGTTAAATAACAGTTGTAAGAGTAAATATCCCTGCCTTGCTCCTAATTATAAGAGGAAAACATCCAGGTTTTTACAATTAAGTATAATGATAACTATAGACTTTACTTATTTATTATTTGAAAATGTACCTTTTCATTTATCATGCTCTATTCCTAGTTTTCTGAGTTTTTTGGGGGGCGTGGGGGATGCATGGGTGCTGCATTTTGTCAAATGTTTTTTCTGTATCAATTGATATAATATTGATATGGTATTTTTTCCTTTAAATTTAGCCTATTATATGATGGATTATATTGATTGATTCTCTAACATCAAATAATCCTTGCACTTTAAAATAAACTCCTCTTGGTAATGGTGTATAATTTTTTTCATGTATTGCTGAATTATATTTGCTAATCTTTTCTTAAAGATTTTTTAGTCTCTATCCATAAGTGATATTGGTCATTAATTTTCTTTTTTTGTATTGTGTTTATCTGGTTGTGGTATCAGAATAATAGTGATTTTATAAAATAATTTGTAAGTGTTTGTTCCCTTCTCTTCTGTTTTCAAGAAGAGATTGTGTAAAGTAAGTGTTAACTCTTCTTTAAATATATTGTAGAATTCTCCGCAGGAAACCATCTAAGCCTGAGAATTTCCGTTTAGAGTGGTTTTTGATTGTTAATTCAATTTCCCTAATCATTAAATGACAAGTAAAAGTATATTGTATTAGTTAAGTGGTAGTATTTTGTGTTTGACCAGGAATTGGTCACTTTCATCTAAGTTGTCAAATTTATTTGTGTAGAGCTTTTTGGTAGTATTCTCTTATTAGAATAATTATTACTAGTATAATAAGAGAATACTACCAAATAATAAGTGTAATCTTTTGTTTCATTTCTGATGTTGGTAATTTGTGTCTTTATTTTTTTTTTGGGTCAGTCTTGCTGGAAGCTTGCCAATTTTATTGAATGGCTTGAAGAACCAGTTATGTGTTTTATTGATTATTCTATATTATCTCTCTACTTTCAATTTATTAATTTCTGCTAATATTATTACTCTTTCTACTTGCCTTGGGCTTATATTGATCTTTTTTTTTTGTCTAGGATCTTGAATTGGAAAATAACTTTACTAATTTTGGGCTTTTCATCTTTTGTGATTTATATTAGCACCTCAAATTTCTCTCTCAGTACTACTTAACTACATAGCAAAATTTTGATATGTTGTATATTAATTTTTATTCTGTACAATTTATCTTTCAATTTCTCTGAAGACTTACTCACTAAATCACGGATTATTTAGAAAAGTGTTGCTTAGTTTCCAAGTGTTTGGAGATAATCCTGTTGTCACTCTGTACTGATTTCTAATTTGATTTTATTGTGGTCAGAGAACAAACTCTGTGTGATGTAAATTCTTAAATTTGTTAAGGTTTATTTTATTGTCCACATAATTATCTGCCCAGATATATGTTCTGTGGGTACATTAAAGAATTGTATATTGCTATTGTTGGGTGGAGTGTTCTACAAATGTCAGTTAGATGTTGTTGGTTGATGGAGTGATTGAACTGTTTTGTATTCCTCCTTATTTTATCTAGTTGTTCTACCAGTTGTTGAGCCAAAAGTATTGAAATCACCAGCTATTATTGTGTGTTCGTCTATTCTTCTTTCAGTTTTTATCACATTTTGCTTTACATATTTGGCATCTCTGTTATTTGGTACATACAGATTTAGGATTACTATGCCATTTTGTTAGATTAAGCCTTTTTATATTTGTGTAACATCCCCCTCTGTCTTTAATGATTTTCTTTGCTCAAAAGACTACTAGTGCTTTCTATTAATTGATACTTATGTAATACACTTTTAAAAACATCTTTTAACTTTCAAATTGCCTACATAAATACGCTGAAGTGAATTTCCTACAGACAGAAGTAGATGACCCATATTTTTAAATATATTATGCTAAATTATTTTGATTGATGTGTTTAAGTTTATATTTAATGTAATTATTTTACTTTAGTTTTATGTCTGCCATTTTATTTTTTGTTCTTTGAAGTTTATTTGTCTTATCTCTCCACTTCCTTTTTTCTGCCTACCTGCGCATTCGTTTTCCATTTTAATTTCTCTACAGTGTTTTTGAGTGTATCTCCTTGCACAGCCGTTTTAGTTACTGTTCTATGTATTATACACACATGATTTATCAGTCTTCTGGTTTTATCATTTTAGCAATTTGAATGATATATAAAATTTTTATTTCCCTATATATTCTTTTGCCTCCCTGTTTATAGTATACTTATCTTAAATATTTCATTTACATACATTTCAAACCTCAAGAGTATTACGAATTTTGTTTCCACCATCAGTATAATTTAGACAACTCAAGAGGAGACTAAAAGTCTATCACATTTAATTCTCTTTTTTCCTTCCATGCACTTTCTTTTATTCAAATATTCTAATGCTTTCTTTTAATTTTTTTATCTGTTTAGATAATTAATGACACATTCTTTTAGAATAGACCCGCTGGTGACAAATTCTCTTAGTTTTACTTTCTCTGAGAATGTTTTTATTTCCTTTTTATTTCTGAAGTATATTTTTTATTAGATCTAGGAGTTTGGTTTGGCAATACTTTTCTTTCAGCACTTGAAAAATGCTGGGCCACATCCTCCTGGCCTGCATGGTTTCTAATGAGAAATCACTGTCATAGAAATTATTTTTCTTCTATAGGTAAAAGATTATTTCTCTCTGGCTACTTTCAATATTTGTTCCTTTGTCTTTAATTTTCATGCTTTTGCCTACAAAACATCTTTGTGTGGATTTCTGTGTATTTATTCTATTTGAAGACTTCTCAGCTTCTTGAATCTGTATGGTTATATCTTTTGCAAATTTGGGAAGTTTTCATCCATTATTTCTCTGAGTACTTTTTTCAGTCTCATCCTCTTTTCCTTCTTCTCATGAGACTCTGATGGCTCAAATATTCAATCTCCTGTTACAGACTCACAGTGCCCTGTGGCTTTGTTTAGCTTTTCTGCCTTCTTGTTCATTGATCCTTTCCTCTGTCTTTTCCATTGTTCTGTTGCGCGAATCTATTTGAGTTTTGTTTCAGTTATTGTATTTTTGAGTTCTAAAGTTTTCATCTGGTACTTTTTATGTCTTTTATTTCTTTTGATCATATTTTTTATGTGTACCAACTGAATTCATAATTGTTTACTGAAGTATTTTTATGATGGTTGCTTCAAAATATCTGTCAGCTAATTCTAACATCTCTGTCATCTTGGTGTATGCATCTATTGATTGTCTTTTTTAAAAATTCAGTTTGAAATCTTCTTGGTTTTTGATATTACAAGTGTCTTCCATTGAAACCTGGATATTTTCAGTATTCTGAAACTCCAGCTTTTATTTAGATCTTCTGTTTCAGTTTTAGGTTTTGTTTGTTTTGACACACCTCTGGCAGGGAAAAGGGAGGTTTTGCCTGATTACTGACAGGGAGAATTTCAAATTCCCCACTCAGCCTCCACCTTACGCAGACATACCTTGGATGTCTTCTCATCACTGTTGGGCAGGGGTGAGAGTTTCAGCATCCTATTAGGCTCAAGTAATATCCCCCTTCCTGGGGGGTGTTAAGACTGCCTCATTTCTGTTCTCTGTGGGGCCTCAACTGAAAATATGAGTTAGTAGTGAGGAATGTTCTGACTCGACGAGGCGTTCTCTAGCATCATCCCAGCTTAGACAGGGAGGGGCAGCTTGTTACTGTCAGGTAAGGATAAAGCCAGGTTATCTATCTCTAAGTAGTGATGAAGCTTCATTACCATCCAGTGGGGATGAAAATCTCAACTTCCTACTCAAAAGTTTCAGACATCAATCAAGTGGGGGAATTGGCATGGATGGGGGTGGGGACATAGGATTATTTTTCTGTCATATTTAGCTGGTACAATGTGGTTATTATGTGGACCGAGCAGCCAGCTGCCTATTTCTTGTCCTCTACCTAGAGAGAACAAGTTTTGGTTACTGCTTTTTTTTTTCTATGACACTTGGTTTTTCAAATTGCCATTTTCTTCAGGTCTAATTGTGGGATTATTATAAATTTTGGAATCATCATCATTGCACTTTAAAAAATTATTTAAACATAATTATCTTCAGTTCTTTGACCATATTTATAATGGTAGCTTTGTCATTTTTGTTGGCTAAATCCTACCTCTGGATCCCCTCAGAGACAGCTGACGAATTCTTGTTTTCTGTTTTTGGGCCATACCTCCCATTTTTATTTCTTATCTGATAAGTTTTCTTGAAAACAAGATGATTTAAATACTATATTGTAACAACACTGGATTCTGACATTTTCCCTTTTTTGAGTTTCATTTCTGCTTTTGTTTTCTTGTTTTTCTTTCTTCCTTATTTTATCTTTTTCCTTCTTTCTGTTTTTTTCCTTTACCTTTTTTCTTTATTTTTTTTCTTTCGGTATTTTACCTGTCTGGACTAAAGCTGTGGCATCTGCAGTCCCTATCATTCTTGTGGTGTATGACTTCTTGTATTTCTGCTTAGGTGTGTTGATTTAATTGCTTAAAAAAATCAGCCTGTCTTCCTAGGGACTGCTTCTGTGCTGTATAGCTAGGGAACTGCTAATAAGACCAGGCACATGTAGATTACTTCAGCTCCTTTTGTTCTTTCCTATGCACATAGATAGAAGACTGCCAGGAATAGATATGTGGCCTTCATATCCAGTTTATCTACTTCTGTTCTATTCCCATTCTCTGCTTGGTAATTTCTGGTCTGTTGATCACTCTAACAGCCACTAAACTTCCCCATTTACTAACCATCGAGAATACTACTTTTCCTGAGAAAGCTGCTGAGCACCATCTTTTTTTCTCTTTCCACTTCAAAGCAATCCAGTGTTCATATTGGCAAAGCTGTTGGTCTTCATCTCCTGTCTCATCCAGGTAGATCTACCTTGCTAACCGAGCGGGGAGAATAAGAGCAACTGCAGTAGGAATTCTACAGATTCTCACTGTATTTACCCAAAGTTCAGCAATTCTTCCTGAATCTGTAGAATTCAACAAACATCCTACAAATTTCCACCATATTTACTCAAGGTTCAGCAAATTAATGGAGATGTGTTTCTGAATAAACACATCTCATTTAATTTTTTTCCTTTAGTGCATTCCCTGAGCCCTGAACTGTTTGATTAAAAAAATTTGTCCAGTTTTATCATTGTATTTTCTAACCTTCTCATGTTACCATTACTGAAAGTTCTGCCTGTTGTACTTATATTTAAACTCATTTCTATTTTGATTGCATCAGTGACTGTCATAGTAACGAATAATCTGCTTTATAACATGTTCTATAAAGAATTGGTCATAATTTATCTAATTAAATATTGCCAGCCAGCAAAACTGTTATCCTTTTCATAGTCATGACCTTAGGTAATTTGTCTTTATATTACCAGCATCTGTCATGAGGTAGGTGCCAGCCAAAAGGCTGCTGACCTGAATCTAATGGAAATGAAGAAAGGATGTTTATCATTGAATGCATGATAAAATCCTTGCATTCTAAAATCAGTTCCAGAAAATAAACAAGCAAATAAACAACAGTGTCCCCTCTAAACCAGTGAGTAAAAGGATATTATCTTAAGAAAACAAACAAAGTTTATAAAAATTAATTCAGCTAGTCTAATTGATTGGCTTTATGTGAATAATTTATGTAGTCTTTCAATTTCCTGTATAATTTTTTTGGCTCAACTCTCATGTTCCATCATTTAAACTATCTTTTCAATGTATATATGCAGATTAGTAAGTAAATTCCTTTTAGGAAAAATGGAAGATGAAGATAAATTATACCAAAAAAAAAAATCCAAAACAAACAATTACACAAAGAAGCTTTCAAAAATGTAAGGAAAGGTTCATAATTGTGCTAAAATTTCTGAGTCCACTTAGTAATGTGGACTGAAGAAATAGATATCACCACTGCTAGAGAGAAGAAGAATCTGTGCCTACAGCCAAGCTTGGAGGGTGCCTGATTTGAGGCCTTTGTGGCAGGGTGTCCACTCCAGCTGTGAGCACATACAATTCTCCCTTTGGATGTTGCTGCCACTGAACCTAATGTGAAGCTTGGCCTGTACTTGTAGATAACCTCAACACTGGCAATCCTCCAGGCCTAGATTTGGAAGCAAAACTCAGATGAGCCTCTGTCATATTATGTGAAAAATGAACTCAGGAATCTCCTTAATTAGATTTGATTCACTCTAATTTGAGAAACAGATGAAATGTCATTTTACATGTGAATTAGAATTGTTAATATATGTCAAAAATTTGTCTATCAGTGACACTGTCAGAGGAAAGGAGGCTTGTATTTGTTGAAATCAAATAACAAAATAAGCATTAAAATTTTTTAAAATTGCCAAATCCTGTTTGGACTTTAAAGATGCTACCTCTTTGGGTTTATTTTTCAAAGTGAAGAGCTTGAAGTGGCAAACTTTGGTGGATATTGCTTGCAATCTCATCAAAAGAGAACAAAATCATTTCTGTTGGGGAAAAATATCTCTTGAAATTTTAAAGAAGGATCTGGCATTCATGGGTGCATAGCTCATGGCAATCTCAGCAGTTTCTGTGTTTGACTGTCTTACGGGCTGAACCCTAACAGACAATGCCTGAACAGAATTTGAACCAAGTACCAATGCTTAGTGTTACCGTGATAGTTGTAAGTGACTTGTAAGTGAGCTATAACTGTGATTTAGGAAAAAGGTTTTTCTGTTATAGTCCATAAAGACAATAAATAAACGTTTACTTTTTAATGTAATCTAAGCCCTTCTCTCATTTCTTTAATTTTTATTTCCCATACTTAGAAAGTTTAATGTCAAAATTGCAGCTAATAATCTCTCAATTTCTAAAAGTCAATCTAAAACTATCATTTGTTTAAAGGCAACTGCTACTTTTAGCACAAGGCAGTTGGTGGACATTTTTAAATAATGATATTTTAGTGAGTAATGCTACTATGTGACTTCTTATCAGTGTTGATTTAAAACATATATATTACAATAGTTTCACGGAACTAGAAAGAAATAGAAATGAAGGAAGTGGTAAGACTTTTGTTCTGTGCTATTTGCTTTAGAAATAGATCCATAAATTCTACAGGTGATTCTGAGTAAGAGTGGGATTTTAATAAAGGCAAATATGATTGAAATTGAAAATCTGAGAAAACCTCCACAGGATTTATCATAGTTTTTATCTCATAGATAATTAAAAGTTATATTTACAATTCATTATTACTATGAATATTATTTTAAGAAAAGTATGTAATCCAACTTTGAATTTGTGAAATAAAATAGATAAGGCATAACACTTCAGCCTGACCCCTCACCTGACAGATTCACATTTACATGAATGGTAACGTAACTTTTTAAAACACAAAATTACAAGATAAATACTTTTTCAGCACTTCATTAGTCAGTGATGCTAACTGTAGCTTTAGGAACAAAATCAACCCATTTAATGAAATGCTTACTTAAACACCAACACCATTATTACATATGTAACAGTTTGGAAATACTGCATTACACTTGGAGAATGCCCAGCACCAGTGAATCAATTTTCTATCTGCTTTGTAAAAACAACTTCTGCTTTATTGCTTTTTGGAAATAGAATGGAAGCAATGCTTCACAAAAGCCATTAAACACAACTTGTGACAAAATATAAGACTTCTGACTAAACTACATTATTTCTTCATTTCTTTTAAATACCTAATGGTGTAATGAAAACTGATGAGACTATTGACACATTCACATGATCAGTTATGATATCTGATCGCCTCAAATTAAAAACTTGAATTGTGAAATGAGATGACAGAGCAATCAACCTCATAAACAGCTTACTGCTGAATAATCCAAATTTTTAATTGGTCAAAAAAGTAGCATTTAGTGTGGGAAAATATTGAAGATAGTCTATAATTAGAACAGTTAACACAATGATGATTCTTATATAGCAGCAACACATTAAATATTTAACCACAAGGAAAGAAAACAATTTTAAACTGGTGAATGAAGGAATAATCCTTTGGGAATTCTTTAGGGTGTTTTTTAAAAAATAGTTCCTTTAGAACATAGTTGGCAAATACCATATTGTTATTATTGCAGAAATTAAAGCAGGGAAGAAAAAGAGCAATGTCTTTTGATTTTGCATCATTTTCTAAGATAGAAAAATAAATATTGGGAAAGTATGGGTTTTTAAAAAATGCATTTGTCCAGTTGCTTTTAAAGGTATTTATGTGGTTGAAAAACTAGATTTTAACTAAAAAAAGATGCATTATGTTTAAATTCTATGTTATCCTGTACTGTGGTTTCTAAAACCTTGCAAATAGAATGAAGATTGTGCTTAGTTCTTTCAATGCCACTGGAGTAGGGGCAGAAGGACTCCAAATAAATCAGCTCTGTGAGTCTGTGGAGCAGATTAAGTATTGCTATGCTGCAAAAATTAGAATTAGTGTCAGTCTTATTTAAAAGCTTCCTGTTCATCTTCAACTCTAGATTGTTGGCCAAGATTAGACCATGAATCTCCTCAACACTCTTGTGAAATAGTTAAGCAAGGAGAAGTAGAGAAAGAATGACAAAGAGGTTAGGGGACTCTAGTTGTATTAAAGTATTAGTTGTTTTAGTATGCATTTAAATCGAATGATAAAACAAATATACAAATAAATACCTGGATTTTTTTATTCCTGTGATCATTAATAACAAGATAAATGTCAATTCTAAGTCAAAAAATGTGGTTTAACATCAATATAAATTTTAAAAATATCCATCACCACTTGGATCAAAATTAGAATTACTTTTTTCTAAATTAGAGAAATAGAGCTCCATAATTAAACACCAGGTGGAATATAAGATAATGACAAATATAAAATAATGATTTTAAAAAATCTCTATTATTTGGAATCCAACCAGAAAAACAATTTTAAGAATTTGCAACAAGTAAATGTAATGTAGAGGTTATGCCGAAGTTAGAAACCAAACAGAAGACATTGAGGTAACCCACTGAGCAACAACAGTAGGCAGACTGACCACTACAAGGTTCGAGGGAAAATGGGAAGGGGCACTGTTACTGGTGCTTAGAAGTAAGAGTTACCCAACAAAAAACTCAGGTCACTCAGTTTTGTGACAACTGAAGCCATGGAGTACAGAAGGCCCTTGTTCTCTAATGCAGAGGAAGAGAGTTGAGTTTTCCCTTCCCTCCACCTCAAGCTTCTGCCAATGCCTTCTATAGCTATATTTAGCCAGAAGGCAGCTGTTATAGCAACCTGAAAAATGTAGTGTGTGTGTGTGTGTGTGTGTGTGTGTTGTTGTTTGTTTTGTTTTGTTTTGAGACGGAGTTTCACTCTTGTTGCCCAGGCTGGAGTGCAATGGCACCATCTTGGCTCACCACAACCTCTGCCTCCCAGGTTCGAGTGATTCTCCTGCCTCAGTCTCTTGAGTAGCTGGGATTACAGGCATGTTCCACCACACCTGGCTAATTTTATATTTTTTAGTAGAGATGGGGTTTCTCCATGTTGGTCAGGCTGGTCTTGAACTCCTAACCTCAGGGGATCTACCCGCCTTGGCTTCCCAAAGCGCTGGGATTACAGGTGTGAGCCACCGGTCCCTGACGAAAAATGCAGCTTTTTAAAATTTTGTCAATTTAACATAGAACAATGGTAGGTAAAGGTGGGAAGGACTCTCAGGGTAAACATATTCTGAACCCAGATACCTTCCCGTTACACACTATCAAGGTTAACTATGTTGCTGATGTTGAACATCTTAAGACTATCTTACTACAGGGAACCAAGTGACATAAGCTCTACCTTTTTTTCCTCTCTGATTAGTGTATGAAAGAGTAGATGTTGACCTAGCTGAGAATCTATGAGATCTGCTTAAAAGTTAATATATTGATTATCTTGCTAATATATTGGTTTTCTTTATTTATAAGTTATGAGGTGCCTAATGGTTTTTTATGTGTGTATGTATGTGTGTAAATTTTGTAAATTTCTATTCGTTGCAATTTTTTAAAGAACAAAGGACAAATCAGCCTCTTTTGGGCTTGTTAATAATGTTTTAGAAGTTTAAATCTTTAAAAGTTTAAATCTTTAAAACCTATTGTGATTTAAATAATCTATTCCATTAAACCACTCTAAAACAGAATTAGCATCATATAAAGTATTTTAATCAGAGTTTCTGAGCAAAAATCATTAACTTATACCCTAATGACCTTCCCTCAAAATTATCCTGGAATAATATGAAGATTATCTTAGGAGAACATAGAGAGGCTATCCTAGTTAAATTTCTATTAGACCCCACATGCAAGGCAGATGGATTTTACAGATATAATCCAGGCAAGTTACTAAACATATGAAGAAAACAGCAAAACAATTTAAAAAAATGCATAACCCAAAGTTACTATATTATCTGAAGTGTACAGTTTTCAACAACAATAAATATTAAAAATCCAAATCAACATGGAAATGCAGCCTATCCACATGGAAAAAGACTCAAAAGAAAATATCTGTGAGTTCACTCAAATTTTTGATTGAGCGGGTGGAAACTACCAAGCAGCTAACAAATATGTCCAACAAACTCAAAAGAAAAAATATTTAAAGAGCTAAACAAAATTATTAGAACAACGATTGGCAATAAAGATACTCAATAAGGATATATTAATTAAAAGATAAAATTTCTGGAGTGAAAATTAAAAATATTAGCTTTTCAATAGCTAATTCAAGGTGGCAGAAAATCAAGAAAATCAAGAAAACTTGAAAGAATTCAATATAAATTATCTATGTAAAGAATAGACAGGCAAAATTAGAGAAAATTAATTAGAACTTCAGAAACCTGTGAAAAAATATTAAATATACTAATATATATCTGATAGGCATCTCAGAAGAAGAGAAAAAAATGGGGCAAAAAATGAAAAAGAATTGAAAATTGTCCTGAATTTGATTAAAACATTAATAAATATCCAGGAAGCTCAACTAATCCTAAGTATGATACTTATAAGTAGATCCATGCCTAGACATTTTATATCAAACTACTGAACACCCAAAACAAACAACAAATCCTGAACAAAGGAAGAATTCATTATGGTAAAGTAAAACATCAAAATGATTAACAACTGACTTTTTAAATTAAAAACAAGAGCTACCAGAAGACAGTGGGATATTTCTAGGGCAGAAAGAAAAATAAAATGTCATCCCCAAATTCTACATCCAGCACAACCTTTCCTAAAAAATGAAGACGAGATAAAGACTTTCTCAGATATGCAAAAATGAGTTTTTTGCTAGCAGACTTGCTTCATAGGAAATAAAGGATATCCTCTGTGCTGAAAGGAAATGAAACAAGTTGCTAATTTAAATCCACAGGAAGAAATAAATAACACTGGAAATTTTAGTATGTGGGTTAATATTAGCAACTTTATAAATGTAGTCTTCTCATCTCTTAACATTTAAAAAAGAAATAGTAGTGTGTCAAGCAATAATTAAGCTCTTTATTTCTGAATTTATAACATACTTAAGATCTAATGCACATGACAATGATAGCAAAAAGTAGGAGGAGAGCATGAAGTTATATTGGAGAAAAGTTTCTACAGATATTACCAAAATTAAGTTAATATGAACTGATACATTATGATAAGTGGAAATCTATATAATAATCTCTAGAGCAGCTATAAATATATTAAAAATATCTAAAAAACATTCAGCCGGGAAATTAAAATAGTACACCAAACATTTATTTAATATGAAAGAAGATAGTCATAAACAGAGGAGTAAAAAAGTGAGAATAGACATAAAAACAAATAGAAAAAATACAGATGTAAATTCAGCAATATTAACAATTGCATATGTAAATTATGTGAATACCAAATCAAAAGGCAAGGATTATTCCACTTAATATAAGGTAAAATTCAACTATAGTCTCTATATGCTAAAAGAGACATTCCTTAAAGACACAAATAGGTTAAAAGTAAAAGAATGAAAAACAAGTACGTGTTTGTATATGTATGTGTATTTATATAAATGAAAATATGTATGTTTATATGTTTCTATACATGTTTTCATTCTTTTACTTTATATATATTTTCTTTTAATTTAGATGTGTGTGTGTGTGTCTGTGTGTGTATGAACACTGATTATAGAAAAGCTGAGGCAATTATATCAGACCAAATAGACTTTAAGACAAGAAGAATCGTAAACGATAAAGCAAGACATCTTAAAATGACAAAAACAGTCATATATCAGGAAGACATAATTGAAAAGGTCTATGGACCTAAAAACAAAACTCCAAAATACATAAAGTAAAAGCTGGCAGAATTGAAAAAAGAAATAAATTATTGAATAAAAATAAATGGAGAATTCAATGCCAACTCTTAATTGCTGATAAAACAACTACAGAAAAAAAATCAACAGAGATTTAGAAGATTTTAAATAACATTATCAAGAAACTTGAGCTGACTTTATTCAACTAATCTAGAATCCTTTTTGAGAATACCTGAAACATTGTCTAGGACAGATCATATGTCAAGTTATAAATCTACTGTAAATACACTAAGATGATTGAAATAATTAAAAGCATGTTTTTTGCCCATAATTAAATTAACTTAGAAACCAACAAAAAACTGGGACATCACCAAATATTTGGAGATTAATCAGCAAACGTTAAAATAATACACTATCAAATAATAAACTCATAGGAGAAACTAGAAAATATTTCAGGTGAATTAAAATAAAAATACAACATGTTAGACTTGATGGGAAGCAGCTAAAGAAGCACTTAGAAGAAATTTACACATTTAAATCTACATAACAGAGAGTGAAAACTCTCAAATTAATTACCTGAGATTCCACCTTAAAAAACCAGAAAAAAATGAGCAAAGTAAGAACACAGGAAGCAGAAAGAGTAAAAGGAATGGTACAAATTACTACAGAAATCAATGAAACAGAAAAACAGCAAAGTCATAGAGAAAATTGTTGAAAATATAAATTGGTTGCTTGAGAAGATCAACAAAATCAACAAACCTTTATCTAGAAGAACAACAACAAAAAAGACATAAATTACCAAAATCAGGAATAAAGTCATTATCACTAATGACTGATTTCAGACATTAAGAGAATTAAGGAAATATTATGAGCAGCAATTAGACACAACTAATTAGACAACTTAGATAAAATCAACAAATTCCTAGAAAGATACAAATGACTACACTGTCTCAGGACAAAATTGGAAATCTGAATATATTTATAACAAGTTAAAAAATGAATTAATAATTACCAATTTTTCTGCAAAATAAATCCAGGTTCAAGTGGTTTCTTTAGTGAATTTTGTCAAAGATATCAATAATTAATACCAGTCTTTCACAAATTTGTTCAGAAAATAGAGAGTGAAGTATCTCTTCCCAGCTCATTTATAAAACCACTATTGCCTGATATCAAAGTTTGACAACAACATCACAAGAAGACTAGAGACCAATATGCCTTATGAATATAAATGTAAAAATTATTAATCAAATTGTATTAAACTGTATTAGCAATATTTAAATAGGATCATCTACCAAGACTAAGAGATGTTAATCCCAGATTGCAATGTAGTTTAACATCCAGATATTGACTAATGTAATAAACTATATTAATAGAATAAAGGACAAAAATATATGCTTATCTCAGTAGCTACAGAAAATCATCTGAAAATTATGTGATAAAATCCAACACTGATTCATAACTGTCAACAAATGCAAAAAGAAGGGAACTTTCCAAACTTATGAAGGCCATGTACAAATTAACCAGCAGCTCATCATAGATAATGGTGGAGGACTGAATGCTTTACAGGATCAGGAAGAAGTAAGGTGTGCATTTGTTACTTCTATTGAACATATTACTTGAGCTTCTAGATAATTATATAGTCAACCACCATCACCAAATTATAAACAGTCAGTTTGGAGAGAAATAAATAAAAGTATCTTTATTGCCTGATGATATGATCCTTACATGGAAAATCCAAGTGTTTTACAAAACAAAGCAAAACAACCAAAATCAAAACAAGAACCCTCACGAAACTACTAGGGCTAGCAAACATGCTTAACAAAATTATCAAGGTACAGAATCAATATAGAAAAATCAATTGTATTTCTGTATATTGGCAATGTAGAAAACCCAAAAATGAAATAAGTAAACATTTCGATTTATAGTTTGGTAAAAATAAAATATATTTAACAACAGGAGTACAAGATCTGTGTATTGAAAACTACAAAACATTGTTGAGATAAATTTAAGAAGATCTAGAAAACAGAGACTTTTTTTCCCAATCATGTTTTGGGAGACTCAAGACTCAATATTTTCTGTATTATAATTACTCACAGGTTGATTTATAAATACAATACAATGCAATTCCCATCAATATTCCAATAGCCTTTTCTTTTTGAGAATTGACAATCTCATTCTAAAACATATTTGCAAATATAAAGAACTTAGAACAGCTAAAGAAAGTTTGAAAAAGAACAGACTTTGANTTTATAGTTTGGTAAAAATAAAATATATTTAACAACAGGAGTACAAGATCTGTGTATTGAAAACTACAAAACATTGTTGAGATAAATTTAAGAAGATCTAGAAAACAGAGACTTTTTTTCCCAATCATGTTTTGGGAGACTCAAGACTCAATATTTTCTGTATTATAATTACTCACAGGTTGATTTATAAATACAATACAATGCAATTCCCATCAATATTCCAATAGCCTTTTCTTTTTGAGAATTGACAATCTCATTCTAAAACATATTTGCAAATATAGAGAACTTAGAATAGCTAAAGAAATTTTGAAAAAGAACAGATTTTGAAGAGTAATACCACTTATGTCAAAAGTTAATATAAATTCACAGTAATGAAGATTTATGGAATAGCTGCAAGGATAGTTATTTGGTCAACAGAACAGAATTGAAAGTCAGGAAATAAATCCTTACAGTTTGGTTCAACTGATTTTCAACAAAAGTTTTAAAACAATTAATTAAGAATGGATATGCTTTTCAAAAGAATGGTACTAAGACAATTGGATATCCTAGTGGAAAAAAAAAGAAACTACCATATACAAATATTAACTAAAAACAGATTATAGCCCTAAGTGTAAGAGCTAAAAAGGTCGCAAAGGAGATTACAAAGGAGAAAATATTGTTGACCTTCGGTTGGGCAAAGTATACCTTTGGTTGGGCATCACACACACACACACACACACACACACACACAAAGTATAAATATATATGTTGATAAATTGTAATTTATCAAAATTTTAACTGTATGTTGGGTAGTTTCCTAAAAAGTTAAACATAAAGCTACCCCGTTACCCACAATCTACTCCTAGGTATCAAACCAAGAGAAACAAAATATAATGTCCACATACAGACATGTACACAAATGCTTATTGAAGTATTATTAACAAAAGGTTGAAACTGGTAACTTTCAAAATATCCTTGAACTGGCAAATATAAGAAAATACGATCTATGCAATGGGATATTATTCGGCAAATGAAAAGAATAACAAACTGATTTATGCTTATATTGCTTTTCTGTTGATGCTGTAACACATGATTGGTAATATGGCTTAATAAAACACAAATTTACTCTTTTGGTTTATGGAGATCAGAAATCTAAAATGGTCACACTGGGCTAAAATTAACTGGGCTCCTGAAATCCCTTTCTGGAGGTTCTAGGGGAACCCAAGAGGTCCTCTCCAAGGTACATTATAAGCAAAACATTAAAGGTCAAAGACAGATAATTTTTAAAGCAGCAAGAGAAAAGCATTCAATCACATGTAAATGACTTCAATACCCACTTTTGACAATGAATGTATTAACCAGACGAAAATCTAATATGAAAGTAATGAACTTGAATTACACTTTTTACAAAAGAGACCTAACAGAAATACACAGAACTTTCCATCCAACTGTGGCAGATTACACATTCTGTTTATTCAGTGTGCATAAAACATTCTCCGGAATAGACCATATGTTAACTCAAAAAACAAGCCTTAACAAATTGAGGAAGATTGAAATTATATCTACAATTGTTTGAATTACAAAGTTATGAAACTAGAAATCAATAACAGAAGGGATCTTGAAAATTGAAAATGAAATAACATGCTCATGAACAACTAATGTGTCACAGAAGAAATCAAATGGGAAATTTAAAAATATCTTGAGACAAGTAACAATGGAAACACAACATACCAAAACCTATGGGATACAGTAAAAGCACTTCTAAGGAGAAAGTTTACAGCAATAGATGCCTACATTTAAAAATAAGAAAGGTCCCAAAGAGATAGTCTAACATAACACTTTAAATAACTAGAAAAAATGAAAACAATCTAAACCCCAAATTATCAGGAGGAAGGAAATAATAAAAATCAGAACATAAATAGTTCAAATAGAGAACCAAAAAACCATAGAATCAACAAAACTAAGAATTACTTTTTTTGAGAAAGTAAACAAAAGTAATAATCCCTTGACTAAGGAAAAAAGCATGAAGACTCAAATAGAATAAAAGAAAGTGAATAAGACAATAGACATCTCAGAAATTAAAAGGATCATAAGAGACTACTATTAACAATTATATGCCAACAATTTTATGCCAACAAATTGGAAAACTTGAAGAAAATAGATAAATTTCTAGAAAAATACAACCTACCAATATTGAGCCAGGAAGAAATAGAAAGCATAAGCAGACTGATAAGAAACAAAATATTTAAAAAAAAATCAAAACCTCCCAACAAAGAAAAACCCAGGACCAGATGATTTTACAGTTGAATTCTACAAAACTTTTAAAAAATTATACCCAATTTTTTTAAAGTCTTCAAAAAAATAGAGTTAGAGGGAGTACTTCCAAGCAGTTATTATGAGGCCAGAATCACCTTGATGCCAAAACCAGACAAAGTTATCATATGAAAATAAAACTACATGCCAATTTCTCTAGTGAACATAGATGAAAAATTATAAATTAAATATTAGGAAACCAAATCCAATGACACATCAAAAAGATTATACGTCATAACCAGGTGTGATATATCCTTGGCATGCAAGTCTGGTCTAAACTAGGAGAGTCAATGAATTTGATACATCATATTAATTCAATGAAAAATCAAACCACATGACCATCGCAATTAATGCAGAAAAAAGCATTTGAGAAAGACCAATATCCTTTCTCGGTAAAAGCTCTCAGCAGTTAGGTATAAAAGGAAAGTTTCTCAACGTAATGAAGGTTGCATATAAAAAACTGACAGTGAACATTACAATCAATGGGGGAAAGTTGAAAACTATTCCACTAGGATTCAGTCCAAGGAAAGAATGCACACAGAGTGGCAAGAGAAAGAAAAAAACAAAGTTGGAAGCATCAGACTTTGTAATTTAAAATTATACCACAAAGCTATAGTAATCAAAACAGTGTAATACTAACATAAAACAGACAATAAACCAGTGGAACAGAATGGAAAACCCAGGAATGAATCCAAACATGTACAGTCAACTAATTTTTGACAAGGGCACCAAGAAGACACAGTGGGGAAGGGATAGTCTCTTCAATAAATGGTGCTGGCAAAACAGGAATTCCACAGGCAAAAGAATAAGATCGGAATCTTATCTTACATATCATTTTACCCTACACAGCAATCAACTCAAAATGGATTTAAAAACCTAAATATAAGATCAGAAACTATAAAACTCTCAGTAGACAAGGAAACTATAAAACTTTCAGTAGACAGGGAAAAGCTACTGAAGATTGGCCTTGGCTATTATTTTTTGGATATCACATTATAAGCTCAGTCCACAAAAAGAAAAACTAAATAAATGAAAGTACATTAAAGCAAAAAGCTTTTTCACAGCGAAGTAATTGATGAAAGGAAATGGCATTCTATGGATTGGGAAAAAATGTGTTCAAACCATATATCTAATAAATGATTAATATCCGAAATATATGAAGAACATGTAAAACTCAATATTGGAGAATAAAAACGCAATTAAAAAATGGGCCAAAGATCTGAATAGATATTTTTCCAAAAAAGATAAAAATGACCAACAGGTATATGAAATGGTGCTCAACATCATTAATCCTAAGTGAAATACAAATCAAAACCACAATGAGATATTACATCATATCCATTAGAATAGTAATCTTGTTTGGCTCTCTGTTCCTTCCCAAATTTCATGTTGAATTGTAATCCTCAATGTTGGGTGAGGGGCCTGGTTGGAGGTGATTGGATAATGGGGTGGATTTCCCCCTTGCTGTTTTTGTGATAGTGAGTTCTCACAAGATCTGGTTGTTTGGAAGTGTCTAGCACTTCTCCCTTTGCTCTCTCTTCCTCCTGTTGGCCATGTAAGACATGCTTGCTTCCCCTTTGCTCTTTCAGCGTGATTGTAAACTTCTTGAGGCCTTCCCAGAAGCAGAAGCCTGTACAGCCCATGGGACCATGAGCCAATTAAACCACTTTCCTTTATAAACTACCCAGTCTCAGGCATGTCTTTATAGCAGTGTGAGAATGGACTAATACAGATAGCTATCATCAAAAAGTCAAAAGTAAACGTTGGTGAGGGTGTAGAGAAAAATCAACTCTTGTAACTGTTGGGAATGTAGATTGGTATAGCGATTATGGAAAATAATATGGAAGTTTCTAAAGAAATTGAAAATAGAACTACCATATGACCCATCAATCCTTCTTCTGGGCATTGACACAGAGAAAATGAAATTTTCACCACATAAAGATATCTACACTCCCACGTTCATTGCCATATTACTTATAATAGTGAAGATATGGAAACCACCTAAGTGTCTGAGAACGAACTAATGAATAAACAAACTGTGGTACAATGGAATAATATTCAGCCTTAAAACGAGAATGTGATGTTGCCATTTCCCACAATGTGGATGAGTTTGGAGGACATTATGCTAAGTGAAATAAGTCAAACATAGAAAGAAAAATACTGCAGCATCTTACTTATATGGGAAATTGAAAAAAAAAAAAAATTACATGCAGTTACAAAGCAAAAAGAGTGAATACCGGTGAGGCAGGAAGAGAAAATGGAGAGATGTAGGGTCAGAGAAGTCAAAGTAGCAGATATGTAGGATGAAAAGTCTCAAGATTTAACAGGCAACATGAAAATTATAGTTAATGAAATTGTACTGCATATGGGAATTCATGCTAAATGAGTAGATTTTAGCTAACCTTGCCACAAAAACAAAAATAGGTAACCATGTGAGATGATAAACATGTTAATTTGCTTCACTATAGTAATCTTTTCACTCCCTGTATATATGCCATAATATCATGTTGATACCTCAAATATATACAGCAATTTTTCAAAAAAATATTGTCATATATTAAAGAGGGCAGAAGTTTGTTTTCGGGGATTTGAATAGGACTCCCTTATAGGAAAGTTATTTGTAAGAGATCAGAAAGAAAGAAAGTAGATTATAAGTCAAATATATCTTAAAGTATAGTTCTCAATTTGTATACCCTATAAGATAGCGCCAATTATCATTCATCTATATATTTTGTTGTTTATAAATGTTGAGAGAAATTTTATTGACCCGTAATGAAGGAATAATATCTTGCCCTAGCTCTGAAAAGTAAATCATTTAACAAAATGAGAAAGATTGCTTGAGAATATATTATGCCCAAAATTTCCACTTCCAGAAAATAACGATGATGACATTTAATCTTTGAATATTTATGTTGAAAAGCCTTTCAAGTATTTTAAGGAATCTGCTTCTGAAATTCTTCAATATGGAATAATAATAAGTAGGCAAATGGAAACTCAGGACTTGGTGATAGGACTAAAGAAATGAATGTAAAATATGAAAATGTTTTATTCACACATAGTTACAGTATTTAGCACCATGTACCACAAATCTCAATAGACTTTTCTGTAACTTTAATTAATTTCTCAAAAATCACTTCAATGCTACATTTATCTGTTTTGCTTAGAGAGAAAATAAGTCGTTACCATCTTTTTAATAAAACACAGATCCCCAGACAATTGCTTAGCCCTCTGTAATTTACAACCTTTCTGAAGAACTCCAAAGCTGCAATCCATTTTGCCAAGGGGTTACTGCAGTCACAGCTACTGGCAGTTCTCCAAGCCATATAGGCAGGCACAGAGCAGAAGGCTAGATCTCCAAGGACCTGAACAATCTCCTTAAGAATTGAGTGTGTTGGCTGTACAATCCTCATCTGAAAAGTTCAGACAGTGACCATGAAATCCCCTGGGATTTTATTCTCTGTCATCATTTGCAAGACTCAAATACATTCCCACAGGCAAGGCAGTCAGTGCTCCTGTGTTCTAGTAACAAACAAAGGGAATCTGGCCTTGATTTATGGATAGTCACTAGTTTAAGTCTTCCTTCTATTCCAAAGCATTTAAGAATCTGTAAAAATACACACTTTTAGTGAATGTGGAAAATGAAACATGTATGTATAATGTCTCAATATTTCAAAGGTGGTAATATTTGGAAATTTCAACCATATCATCAATGTGTGTTTACCAAGTCTTGTCTTTGTTCTCTTAAGAGAGAACAGTTACCTTTGAAAGTGACCTATGGCAGTGAAAATTAATCATTTGGAGGAGAATATAAAGTGCAATAATGAATTTAAGAGTAGCTACTTCAAGTTGACTCTGTTTCAAACCAAACTAAAAAAAATAATCAGTTTTATTTTGATCTCTTGCTTTGCTTTTTTAGAAAAATAGTTAGGGAAATGGGTTTTATATTTTCATAAAACTGCTAGTATTTTCTACTTTTCATAGAAGTGCATAAGGTTAAGGAACCCATTTGTTCTTACACTATTGAAATACAAAAATAAATAAATAAAATTATTCAAACTCATAGCTAATTTCAAAATGATTGCAAACTGAATGCCAAAATAAGAAGGTAACTCTTCACATAAAAAAGGCTAATCATGGTTAATTGTTTTCCTATTTATTCTGATGATAATAGTCATTATAAACTCATTTGAAGTATGCAGATGTAATATGCAATTACCACAAAACTCAGGTTTCCAAAACTCAAACAGAAGACTAAGACAGTATTGAGCTCTGTTTATTGGTAAGGCTGCCAAACTGTTTCATTTTCAAAGTGAAAATAAGTGTGTAGCTGTAGTTCAATCTTGTTTACATGCACGTGTTTTCTCTTTATGTGTGCTGTTTTGATGACTATAGTCTAAATCAACCTGTTTATTTTTGCACAAAGCAGTGGGTGGCTGTCACTATTGTCTGGACATTTCTGAAAAAATGGAGTTCAAATCACAAAGCATTTTAATTCCAGGTCTTTTTTTTCTTGTAGTTGAAAAATATGACCCACTGGACATTGTAAAATGCACAAAGGCACGTAGTCTTCCTACGAACAAACTTGGGGAATGTGTTGTACATTTTGTTAAAAAGTGTCACATATTAAAGAAGACAGAAATTTGTTTTCAGGGAGTATGTACTAAGAACTTCTTCTAATGTGAGTTTGTGCTTAGATCTTTATACAAAAAGAAGTTGAGAATCTCTCTATTTGAGATATAAGATGAAGTTATGGACTTGACTTTTGACCTTCACATAACTTGGCACCAAAAAAAACAAAAAACAAAAAAACACTGTGGCTTGACACATTCAATCTGTAGATTCTATAGCCTTTAAAATAATAGTGGGAGGATAAGTTGTTATAGAATTCTGTGAAAGGGAGTGCCAAATCCCCCAGGGAGTAGTAATCTTTTCATTAAGGCTTTTCTCAAAATAACAAGACAGGCCTATGCTACTGTTTCTTTATATTGGAAGAACATGCTATTCAAACCTATTCCTCTTGCCTTTGCCACTCTTATGATCAGTGTGCTTTCCCAGCAGCCTTAACTCGTTGCCAATCACTTCAGTAATCCTCTTCTTAGCACACAAAAATTTCTCTACATAAAAATGTATTCTAGTCTCCTTTATCCCAATAAAGAGTTTCTACTGGCCTACTTCCCTCTCAGACTTCAAGCTTTTCTACTCTCATTCACCACTGAAATGGAAATCAATTAACTTCCAATATCACCTCAATGATAATTAATCTTAATTGCTTCTGATTTTGACATTTGCTTCCAATTTCTTCCTAGGAAACACGATATTTGGTTCTCTGAATCTTTTCGGTAAGTCAGTCCAAAATTCAGCTCATCTCCACTCTCAAATTCCTTTATGCCTGTAGTTTAGCAAATACTTTATATAATGGAGCCTCGGAGTGAAATGCTGAGAAAATTGCAAAGGCTTTTTTTTCTGACATTCTTGAGTTGCAGAACCAACATCAGGAACCCTCTAAATTAATATAAAGAAAAGAACCCCTGTAAATATACAACGCTCTAGCTAAGTGGCAATTGCAAGCAGCTGAACAGAACCTTTAACTACTACACTACTGATCCTCAAATTAAAAATCATTTTAAGAAATAAAGCTGTTTAACATAAGGTAGTATTAAAATATTAGTAAAGTAAGACCATATCCAGCTCTACAAAATATAGGCAGTTCCTGACTTAAGATAGACATATATGTGTTTTTTTTTTTCAACTTTGCAATAGTATGAGAGTCATACACATTCAGTAGAAACCGTTCTTCAATGTATACAAAAATCATTCTGTTTTCACTTTTAATATAGTATTCAAGAAATTACATGAGACATTCCACAATTTATTATGAAACAGGTTTTGTATTAGATGTTGTTTCCCAACTGTAGGCTAATATAAGTGTTCTGAGCACATTTAAGGCAGGCTAGGCTAAGCTATAATGTTTGGTAGGCTAAGTGTGTTAAAAACATCTTCAACCTACAATATTTTCAAGTCATGATGGGTTTATAAGGATATAATTCCATCATGAGTCAAGGGGGATCTGTAGTCACTTGGCATATATTGAATTTTGTAATAGCAAATTGAAAATACAAATGGAGATAACTTCTAAAAAATAAAAGCATCTTGACATTTTTCATACCATCTAAAAAAAAACCCGGATAGCTTATTTGCAAAATTAGGGTTATTCAAGTATTTCCTCTCTATTAAAAAACAGTTTAGTTTAATGTGATCTTTTCATTAAAAAATTACTAAATATTTAAACTTGATTAAATTTAACCTTAGTGAAAACCTAATATGAAATAGCTCTCACCCAGGTATGTCATCTTAATACAAAATTGAAATATTTTAATTTTTAAAGATAGTGCTAATTATTTCTCTTCTGCAAGAGAGGTATGACACACATAAATGAGATGCATTCTCTTCATGTCACAAATCCTTAGAATTTACTAGGAAGATGTCACCTTCTTCAATTTAAAAAAAAATTTGCCTTTCTTTTTGTTGCTTTGGGTTTTTGTTTGATTGCCATTGGTTTTAGGGATAATCCATATACTTAATTGTAGTAGTTTTCCTTAGCTTCTGTTCTTTGGTACAACTGTTTTCCTAGAGGTGCCCTGCAACTATTGTGTTTGTACTTTTACCTTTACATATGTAGTTTCATGGAAATTGTGCCTCTCACCTAAAGTTATACAACTCAGGGTTGTATGACATATACTCAAATCTTCTACTTTTAGATCTTAAGACAGTTTGCAGACCTCTGGCCTAGGAGAAGCTATTGACATGATATGTCATTGGTTCGGAAATTTTCTTTTTTATTGAACATTACAGTTAATGAAAGCTCCTGCAATGATTGTTGTTTATTTGTTTGACTTTTTTTTTAAATAAATGAAGATGGTTCATACACACACACACACACACACACACACACACACACACACACAATTAGAAATTGGTATTGTTCATTCAGCTACTAAGTCTTATTTTAATTTTTAAGCTTATATGACAATTTTTTAACATCACTAATCAATCAATAAGAATACCTTTTGTCCAAAATTCTTATACAATCAAATATCATTTGCTTACCTTCTAACTTTTCTGTGATCTAAATGTGAATGCGCTTGAATAGAAAGTCCAATAAAATTTCTAAACATAATCTTTTAATTCTAAACGTTTGCAATATACATTTTGGTAAATGGCTTCAATATAAAACTACCTAATAGCTCTCATGGAAGGTATGGCAGAAGGTTAAGAGAGCAGTATGGCTGAAGAAATAGGGTAAATTATTTAGATACTAAAGTGCAGGGGGAAAAAAGAGCAGTGTGTGTCTCAGGCATTGAAAATAAGTTTTGTCTTTGCCATTATTTTCTCTAGAATTATAATCAACAGTGTCAGGTGAATTCATAAATCAAATCAATTAATCAATTAAATGAAAGCCATAGGACATAGAAGGGTCAAAACTATCTGAGAAGTTTCCCTGCCTTATAGAACATGACTCTGAGTTGACTTACTGTAGAGAAGAAAAACTTTCATGCTTATAAGCGTAAATCGTAAAATTGGCCTTACCTAACCCCCAAGGAAATCACTGAATAATCACAGTAAGAAATGAAACCCATGGGAGACCATTAACAGCTTAAAGCTTACAGTTTGCGTGTTCAAATTCATTCTATTTATGAGAATAATAGAGTAGAAATGCTGTAATTTCAATAAAAATTTCATATTGAAAATGCAAAGGTATGAATTGTATAAAATACTTGTTAGGTTTTAAATGCAAATATTAAGTATAGGGTGTGGTTATTTTGATCAAGCTCTCTTTTGAATCAGAAATGATACTTATCACATGACTTAACTACCAGCTTTTATAACCTCACAAATAATCCAACAAGAATACTAGAATTGACACAATTATCACATTTATATATTCACATGTTAGATTGGAAGTAGAATTAGAAAAATGTCATGAAATTGTCTGATGAAATGGTCAGCAAATTTAAACTTTCTGGACTTCTTTGGGTATAATTAAATTGGTAGAAAGTATACAGTCTTATATTCCATTAAAGACAGTAGGAAAATTTCTAGCCATGAAAACATGACAAATATAAATATCATTTCAATAAAGTCAGAAGATGGTGAAGTATATTAGTTTTGCTACAAGGGACAGACACTCTATTTTAATGAGAATAGAGAAAAATTATAAGTGTATAAAATTTAATAAAATATAAAACATCAAAATATTGTGGAATGAAAAGATATACAACTGGACTCTAGAATTGGATATCATGTTGGTGAGGATGTGAGCACAAAGAAGCCTGGTAAACTGTGGGAATAAAGATTGGTACAGCCATTATAAAAAACAGTGTGAACATTGCTAGTGAAATTAAAAATGGAACTACCATATAATCCAGCAATCCCTCTTCTGGCATTTTACCTAGAGAAAATGAAATTACTACTTCAAAAGATATCTTCACGCCCATGTGTTTGCAGCGTTACTCACATAGCCAAAATATGTAAAATAATCACTTGTCTGTCAACAGATTAATTGATAAATAAACTGTGGTACACATATACAATAGAATATTATTCAGCCTTAAAAAGAACAAGATCTTGCCATTTACCACAACATAAATGAGCATAAAGGACATTATGCTAAGTGAAATAAACCAAACACAGAAAGAAAAATACAGTTTTTTTTTTTTTTTTTTTTTGTATCCCTTGGTACCTGCAGGGAACTGGTTCCAGGACACCCTACAAATAACAAAATCTGTGGATACTCAAGTCTCTTATTTAAAATGGCATAATATTTTCATATAACCTATGCACTTCCTCTTATTTACTTTAACCCATCTCTAGATTACTTAGAGAGCAAAATGTAAATGCTATGTAAATAGTGTTATTGTGTTATTTTTTATTTGTATTATTGTATTACTTTTTTAAAAATCTTTTCAATCCATGTTTGGTTGAATCCATGGACGCAAAACCCCCAGACAGGGAAGGCTGACAGCATTGCATGATGTTACTTACGTGCATAATCTAAAAAACATTTCAAATATATAGAGACAAGACAGAACAAACAGTAGTTACTGGAGTTACTGGGGGCAGTGGGGACGTGGGGAGAAAATTGGCAGATGTAAGTCAAAGGATCCCAAGTTGCAGATATGTAGGATAAACAAATCTAGAGATACAGGGAACAACATGAGAACTATAGGTAATAAAATTGTATCATATATGAGACTCATGCTAAAAAAAGTAGATTTTAGCTTCCCTTGACACACACACACACACAAAAAAAAATGGGGAACTATGTGAAATGATGGATATGTTTATTTGCTTCACTATAGTAACTTTTTACTATCTGTATGTATTCTAAAACTTTATGTGGTATACAATAAACACTATAAAAATTATAGTAGAAGACTCAGATGACTCAAATAATACTAATATAGTTATGCACTGCATAATGACATCTTCGTCAACACTAGACTGCAATACATTAGTGATCCAGTAAATTTATAATACCATATTTTTATTGTACATCTTCTATGGTTATATATATTGAGATATACAAATATATTTAGAAACACAAATACTTACCATTGTGTTACAGTATTCAATACAATAATATGCTGTACAGGTTTTTAGCCTAGAGGCCACAGGCTGTACCATGTAGCTTAGGTTTGTAGTAAGCTATTCTATCTAGGTTAGTACAAGTATACCCTGATTCTATGATGTCCACACAATGACAATCACCCAGTGACACACTTTTCAGAATGTATCTCATTGTTAAGAGATGCATGACTTTAATAATAAAACAGGATAATTAGAGGAGAGGCTACAGGATTTTAAATAGTCTCTCTTTTGAGGAAGAACTAGGGTGACGTTCGGAAAGTTGTGTGCCTTTGGAGACTAGATGATGTCACGAAGACAAAGAATTTGAATGAAGCTGTATTTAGGAGAGCATTTCTGGGTCTGCTAAGGTACTAGTTCTCCCATGGCCTGTGTGTAGAAAATTGTTATGAATTGAGTTGTCTCCCCTGCAATATATGTTGAAGCCCCAGCCTTCAAGATCTCAGAATATAACCTTTGGAAATAGGGTTTAAATCAAGATAAATGAGGTCATTAGTGTGGGTTCCACATCAACATGACTGGTGTCCTTGTATATAGAAGAAATTTGGACGCAGAGACAGACATGCACGTAGTCTGTGTGAACATGAAGGCAGAAATCAGGGTGATGCGCCTACAAGCCAAAGAACACTAAAGATTGTCAGTAAACCACCATAAGATATAAGAGAGGCATGGAAGAGACTCTCCTTTACAGTCATCAGAGGGAAACAACAGTAGTGACACCTTGATCTTGAATTCCTAGCCTCTAGAACTGTGAGTCAATAACTTACTGTTAAGTCAAGAGTTTGTGGTATGTTATGGTGCCATAGTAAGGAAATAGAATAACAAATTATGTAATTACTTTTCAGTGTTATCTTGCTTGTTCTGTGCATTACCATCACTACCTGGAAAAATCCATGCATGAAGAAAAAGCTGACGCTCACTGTCCTGCTACCCTGTTAATATGGACTTGATCGGAGGTTGCTCTACCTTCTCTTTACATCATGGATAAGTAGGGAGTAAAAATACATTTGATTTTTAGTTATGTTTCTCACTAGCTCTTTAACATTGAGTAAATCTTGTAAAATTTGAGTATTGGTTTTCCTATTTATAAATTATAAATTAGAAAGATAAAAAGATGTTTAATGTAGAGGACATATCAGGATTGTTTGTGTCACTTTAAAATACACATACCTAGGCCTCAGCTCTCAAGAATAAAATCAATCTTTGGAATTCGGACATCTGTATTTTAAGAAGCATTTACAGTTAAACATATTGACAACTCTTCAATGAAGACCATTAGATTTAATATCAAAAATTGTTCTCAGCTCCAATTTCATTCATTCTATGATTATACTGTTGTGTCGTAAGCGATATAGACAGAGGTAGGAGCAAGAGTACTCAAAAAAAAATATTCACGTACTTATCGACAAAAAATATTTAATGTAAATAGGATTGTAAGCAGCCTTATACAGATGAACGTAGATCTGGCACAATGACTTAGAAAGCTATATTTTTAGTTCAGAGCAATGCTAAAATTCAGAATTCTTGTATTTCATAATATTTTCTTCCATAATCTTCCGGCAAGAGGATGCTTGCTGTTTTGTGGCAGTGACAATTTTAATACAGCATGGACATATTTTCTAATTACCCTAATTTCTTTTATACAATCATACATTAAAAGCAGCAAGTTTATAAAAATCTTAGCTTGACAAATCGGAGTTCTTTCCGTAAATGCTGAGGGCTGCAAAATGAAATTTAGTACATATGAGCTCCTAGAAGCTATTTACCACTTTAACATTTAACAGCCATACATTAACATTTAAAAAGTCATAAAAAATTTACATCTATAAGCGATTTTACTTAATAGGTTAGCCATATGCATTCTATGCAATAGAAGCAGAACAGCACTAATAAAATGTATACTGAACTCAATAAAAGTAATTTATACAACGAGAGCTCACTTGATGATTAGAGGGCAAATTATAGGTTATATGTGATGGATTTATCTGTCCCTAAAAATTATTCTTGCCACATTGCCCCCAATAATTAGGAGTGACCATCTGACTGGAGGCAGAGGTATGGATGGGATGACCTTTCAAAGTTGCTTTGAGATGACCATGATTAATTTCAAAGCAACATTTAGTAAATGGTAGAATAAGCCACAGATCTGAGAGTTGAAACCATTTCAAGTTGAAATAATTGGGGCATAGTTCTTTTCTCATTTTTTAAAACTCAGCATGTCTTTTATGAAATATAAGATAAACAAATCAACAATTAATTTTGTGACAACAGTATAGAGAGGAAAACAAAATTTTCAAATGAATAAAGTAATGAGAATAAAACAAATCAGTCTTGCACAATTTATCTACATCTTTCTCCTTTGAAATTGAAATGCACCCTGGTAAGTCATAAGAAAGTAGAATAATATTTAACTGCAAATTTCATCCATGTAGCATCGTAGTGTACAAATCCATTTTCAGCCTTCGATAATTCTATATCATTTCTGTGAGGACTGATTAACAAAAGAACAAAATAATTTAAAATAGAAAATGGAAGCAAAGCAGATGGCAACAAGACAGTGAGGATTGTTATAGTACAAGTTTAGGAAAGAAGAAAAAAAACGGTAAGAGGAAAGTTTTCCTGAGCTTTAGCTCTGCTCTGTGATGCTGAAAGAAACAGAGCTAGGGAGACAGAAATCAACAACTGAGGAGTCTTGTAAGCAGAAAGATGTTAAATCCCAAGTAAAGAAACAGACACAGGGGAAAAGCTTTTTATAATGTTTAGCATCTACAATAGACACATTTTGAAGTGCTTCCTTGATATAATCGTGAATTGAGTATCAGACATAAGCTATTACAGATTGGTGAGTAGAAATCACTAGTGTAACAATTATTATTAATTTAAAATATAATATTTACCTAATATGTCTTAACAATTTACAACTATTATTTTATTTTAGCATATCAAAACTACACATACTAATGGATTTTATATGTTTACTCTCAACCTGAGTTTCCAAAGATTTTTATATAAAATATATTTTATTACCTTGTAGAAATAAACTGTAACTGTCACATATTGATGATGGAAGGGCAAAATGGTACCATTTCTTTGAGAAGAATTCAACAGTTTTGTAAGTAAAATTAAAGCTATTCTTACCATATGATCCAGACCTTCTACTGTTAGGTATTTACCCAAGAGAAATGAAATCAATTGCTTACACAGAAACCTGTACATGACTGTTTACAGTAGCTTTATTCATAATAGCCCCAAACTGAGAACAACCCAAGTGTCCATCCACTAGTAAATGGATAAGCAAATTGTAACACAGCTGTACAATGGAATATGATTCAACAATAAAAGAGGATCAATTATTTATATATGCAAAAACATAAGTGAATCTCGAAATAATTATGCAAAGTAAAAGAAACCAAATGCAAATGCAACATACTGTATGATTTCATTTATGTGTCATTCAGGAAAAGGCAAACTATAAGACCAGAAACCTGATCAGGAGTTTTTGGGGGTTTGGGGTAAGGAGAGGGAATTGGCTACTAAAGGCACATGGGAAATTTGCTGGAATGATGGAAATGTTCCATATCTCAAATGTTATGGTGGATACACAACAGTACACATTAGTCAGAGCTCATTTAAGTATATACCTAAGGTAGGTGAATTTCACTGCATATAAATTATAATAAAATCAACTTGAATTTTTTTAAAAAAATGTTATATAAATAAGAAAGTAAGGATTATCTGTTATCTCACCACTCAGAGATATTTTCTGGCAAAATATTTTTCTAATTTTTTTTATGTTTATGAACACGCAGGAACTTTTTCTAACAAAAGTGGGGCCATACATTGTGTTCTACAATAGTTGATAATTATTTCGAATTAAAAATGCATAGTACACATCTGTGTTTTTTTTAAAAGCAGTTTCATAGCATAATCTTCTATAGATTGTACCATAATTTATTTAAATGATTATCATATCTGAATTGTTTCCAAGTTGTGTAACCATGAGTGAATATTTTCATATATATAGATATATCTTTACATGACCATATGCAATTTTCTGTCAATTTCCTTGGGATAAATTCCTACATGTTCACTTTCAGAATACAGGTCTAGACATGTTAAAATTTTTGATACAAAATTGAAAATTATTTTTCACAAAGGTTCTATAAAACAGGAATCCCCAACTCCCAGGCCACATTTCCGTACTGGTCCATGACCTGTTAGGAACCCAGTTGCACAGCAGGACGTGAGGGACCAGCCAGCAAGCATTACCACCTGAGCTCTGCCACCTGTCAGATCAGCGAGGGCATTAGATTTTCATAGGAACACGAACCCTATTGTGAACTGTGCATGAGAGGGATCTAGGCTGCGTGCTCCCTTTGAGAATCTAATGCCTGATGATCTGAGTTGGAGCAGTTTCATCCTAAAACCATCCCCCCACTGCCATCCTGTTCATGGAAAATTGTCTTCCACAAAACTGGTTCCTGGTGCCAAAAGGTTGGGGACTGCTCCTATAAAACTACATTCCTACCAACAATATAAAAAACTGTTTACTTTTATGCCTCCCCTACAGAATATTATTATCATTTAAAATACCTTTTAAAAGATAGGAAGTTACCGCTGACTGCAGTCGCTCATGCCTGTAATCCCAGCACTTTGGGAGACCAAGGCAGGTGCGTCACCTGAGGTCAGGAGTTCGAGACCAGCCTGACTAACATGATAAAACCCTGTCTCTACTAAAAATACAAAAAATTTGCTGTATGGTGGGCACCTGTAATCCCAGCTACTTGAGAGGCTGAGACAGGAGAATGGCTTGAACTCACGAGGCGGAAGTTGCAGTGAGCCGAGATCACGCCATTGCACTCCAACCTGGGCAAAAAGAGTGAAACTCTGTCTCGGGGTGGGGTGGGTGCTGCAGGAGGCGGAAGAAAAAAATAAACAGGAAGTTCCTCAATCCCTATCTACATTCATGAACAAACATATACTGATGGTAAAGGTCTAACTGAAATGTCTCCACAACTCACTCCTTATTCAACAGTAAATATATTATTCATTTCATATGTGGATTAGATGTTTAATTTTTTAATAAATATTTTCCTATGACCTTTTACTGATAGATTTAAATATTTAAACATTTCCCTCTTTCCTTGAAGTTTTGAGCCCATTGTTGTTCAGGTTCATTTTCCACTCTTTTCATAAAGACCTCTCTGAGCTTGATCACCCTACCTTCTGGCCTCCAGATGAGATTGAATAAGGGGAGATGTCATTGTCCTGAGGGCAGGAGAGGGAGACTGGAGTAACTGATGTCCCACTTTCTCAATACTAGGCCATAGTTGAGGCAAAAGATACTTCCTTCATCCATTAGCATTGCTCCCTTTGGGTGACTTCTCTTCCAGAGCTATAGCTCTCCCTGCATTCTGGCTATTCTGCTCTCTTCAGGCATACCAGTGGTTGGTTGTTGCTATTCCCTGGGTCTCTTAACCCTGTCCACACTTCTGTAAAAAGTGTTTTCATGAAAATTAACTTCATTTAATGACTTGATTTTCTTTTTCTGTTGAAACCCTACATGATACAGGGATGAAACACAGAGCAATAACTAGAGCTTAAATAACAAATTCTATGCTAGGCCATAAACAAATAGGAGAGGATTTAGTCAAAGAAATTATGTCAGATCAATAGTCAGGTTATATTTACTAGAGCCAAAGCCCTTGGAGGTATTTATGCAATAGTAAACACATAAACAGAATCATGAAAATTTATAGGAACTAAATCTAAAAGAAGTACACAGGATTGGATACAATAGCATTTAGAAAAGAATGAAAGAAAATTATGTAAAATGATTGACTTGAGGTAAAACATTCTTAATAAATATTTCTCTGTAGAAATGACAGATATAGCAAACAAAAATACAGGATGCCCAGTCAAATTTGCATTTCATATAAATGGTGGATAATTTTTTAGTATGTTTATCTGAAATGCAAATTTAACTTGGCTCTCTATATTTTATCTGGCAACCCCATTCTTGTTCATAATTTATTAACACAGTCTATCATTTTCCAAAATATCTCATGATTTGCCTACTGAACAATCAACAAGGTGCAAATAACCTAGTGACACATGAGGTCAAGTGGATCAAGAACCAGTGTATAGGAGACTAGTGTGTAGAAGGAAAGGTAAAAGGGAGCATTTCACTCAAACAACATGTTACAATGGGAGTGACCTGTTCACTGATGGAGAGGAAGAGAGAGAAGAGAGAGTGATTGTGCATATAGGGTCACTAATACGAATTCTGGGGATAACTGTGGTCAGTGTCATTTCAGAACAAATTTTAACAAACAGGAATATGTATGAAAGTTCAATACATGACATGGAATTTAGATCAGAAAAAGGAGACAATGAAAGTTGTGGTCTGGGCCGGGCGCGGTGGCTCAAGCCTGTAATCCCAGCACTTTGGGAGGCCGAGACGGGCGGATCACAAGGTCAGGAGATCGAGACCATCCTGGCGAACACGGTGAAACCCCGTCTCTACTAAAAAAAAAAAAATACAAAAAACTAGCCAGGTGAGGTGGCAGGCGCCTGTAGTCCCAGCTACTCGGGAGGCTGAGGCAGGAGAATGGCGTAAACCCGGGAGGCGGAGCTTGCAGTGAGCTGAGATCCGGCCACTGCACTCCAGCCTGGACAACAGAGCGAGACTCCGTCTCAAATAAATAAATAAATAAATAAATAAATAAATAAATAAATAAATAAAATAAAATAAAATAAAAAAAAGACAGTTGTGGTCTGAGAACATAGATAAGCGTGAAATTTAAAATCTGCATTAGTCAAGACTGTGGGCACAAACAGAAGCAGTGATAAACATAAAAAGCAGCCCGAAAAGTAAAATATAAATAATAGTTGCCTGGAAGTAGGGACAACTGACTTGTACTTCTAATATGACCTTGAGTAAACCTCAGACTCTATTACTTTAACTACAAAATGAATAGGTAGTTAGGTAGACTTTATTTTAAATTGCAGCCTTAAAAACCTGTGCTCTATAATCTAGAATTCCAAATGAAATTGAACCCAAGAGAACAATGGGTGAGGTTTTTCAGACAGTAAGGCCATGCGATTGTATTAGAATCAAGTATAACAGGTGACATTGTTTGGATGTCTGACCCCTCCAAATCTCATGTTGAAATTTGATCTCCAGTGCTGAAGATAGTGGCCTAGTAGGAAGTGTTTGGATAATGGGGGCAGATCCCTCATTAATATCTTCGTGCTCTCTGCAAGGTAACGGTGAATTCTCACTCAGCTAGTTACCATGAGATCTGATTGTTAAAAAAGACTCTGGGACCATCCTCCTCTCTCTCGTTTCCTCTTAAGCCATATGACGCCCTTGCTCCCTTCTTCACCTTCCTCCATGAATAAAAGTTTCCAAAGGTCTCAACAAAAGCTGAGCAGATACTGGTGCCATGCTTGTACAGCCTATAAAAAACATGAGTCAAATAAGCCTCTTTCTTTATAAATTACTCAGACTCAAGCATTCCTTTATAGCAACACAAAATGGATTTATATAACATGGCAGGCTTGAACAATACTAAGTTAGATAAAAATTAGATGCTGATCCGGGGACATGGTTCTCAGCTGTCTGGTCTTTGCTTCCGTTCAAAGTGCTCTCCCAGTTTGGGCAGATCACCAATGGAAGGTTTTCGTCTGTTTGAACAAGACAGGCTTCTAACACTGCCGAAAACTGGTAATCGTGGCACAAATAGACAGATAAGCCAGATGAAGAAATTCTATAATTTTAACTATGTGGTAGAGAAAGACAAAACACTAACTTATAATATAGTTGTTAAAACAGTAAAAAAACTTTTATGATTAAAAACCTTGAAGACTAAAGGCATCGCCCAATTAGAATAAAGAGACAAGGAGAATGTTTCTGATCTCCCTTCTCCCTCCTTTCTCATATGGCATTAGGTTTTGACTCATATGCCATCTTGCTGTGTCCTTTCTGATACGTCATCATGTTTTGATTCAGATTTAAGAAGTAGGAAGGGGACCTGAGTTATAGCAAAAACCAGCTGGGAAATGTGGCTTAAAGAAGATTTGAGCAAATGTCCCAGTGGATTGTGAGAAGAGTTTCAACAAGGTGAAAGTGAAATTAAACCATAACAAAAATGCACTCCACTTTCTTCAAATAAATAAGTAAAGGAATTGCCTATTCCATAAAAAGGGAGTAGCAAGGCAAGTCACAGATTGTGGCAATGACAAAAAGATGGAAATATAACAGCAAGTTAAATGAGGTTTCCCATGAGAGACCAAGTAAAAAATAGCTACTATATTCCAAAGTGACATATCACACTATAATGCAAAATTTTAGAAAGTCACCCCCAAACTGCTAAATCTTCCACCAACACCAATATTTCAAAAGGATCAGGAGTCAGAGATTGAGTGGAAGGAGTTTTAAAATAAATTCATTGGCAAGAGCTTTTTCGTGAATCTCACCTTCCTCAAGAGTGAGGAGTGGGAGATTCCTCATTCTCACCATTATCCCAAGAAAGAGAATTCTAAGAAAGCCTTCTGAGACCTTAAAGTGCATCCTGTGATGTTTGGGGAATCCAGAGATCTGGTATTTGATGTATATAAAAATCTGAAGGACAAGAGGTTGAACAGAGAAATCTATGGTTGCAGAGAGGACTACATTTTTGAAAGTAATAAAACTCTAGAAACTAATACATTGAAAGGATAGATGGATGATTTCCATGGACTAGAATTCAGTCACACACCACAGAGAGAAATTATGGGCTTATCTTTGATTCCATTAAAGGAGGGTCATTTAAATATGTTAATAGACTTCAGCACAAAAATACAAGACTTATTTCTAGATGCCCACAGATTGCAGAAAGTGAAGGAAATTTCAAATTACAAGAGAAAGTATCACCCTCATCAAGGAAACCACAGGCAAGAGATCCCTGAAATATGAGTGGAAGTCTCCGAAGAAGACTTAGCCCACAAACTATGACTCAACTTTAAATATTTGATATGTCCAGAGAAAGGATAAACTAGCTCATGACAGTATCAGAAAAGTAGAAACCTTCATCTGGTCTTTTCCTTCTTTACATCTCTGCTCTCCAAATAGGGAAGAGTCAGATGTTAGATATAGAAAGATAAAGAGAAATCTATGGGGAATGAGGAGATAAGCCTACCAAACTCCGCCCCTACCTATGGACTTCCCAAGTACTGCAGAACTACACAGAGGAGGGGACTGAGATACCTTCACTGTTAAATCAGATTTAAAGTTTTGAAGTAACAAACCTCCCATTTTAATTGTTGATTTGAGAATGTTTTGCAAGTTTAAATAGGATTTGTTTTTTAAGCTTAGAGTAGCTGTGAAAGTCATGGAACCCACTCAAGTTTTCTACACATACAAGAGAAGAACTGGCTGTTCAGAGTACATTTCAAAGAACAATAGAAAACAAAAATAGAGTTGTCTTATAATTGCATCTCATAAGTCCTCTTAATCAACCTCCAAGTTATGTTACCTCTAGAGAAAATTACTTCTGAATAAGAAACGAAATTTGTATTTTATATTATCCTTTTATCAGTCAGGATCTTGGTACCTTTTGATATGGAATACTCAAAAAGGTAATTAAAAAAGTGTAATGAATAAATTACTTACAAAATTGTGGGCAGGGTTAGGTAAAATGAAGAGGAATGGTTAATGCTAGCAACAGCAGAAAATTAAAACTACCCCTAATTAAAAGGCACAATAGAAGGAAGGAGCTACTGGAAAGAGGACATATCATCGTTGTGAAGAGACAACATAGGAGCTGTAGTCTCTACTGAAAGAGATGCAGCCAATTCACTACAAAATAATAGTTAATGGTAAGACATTAAACCGCTTACCTCTAACGGTGGGAAAAAAGTCAAGAATGTCTGTTCCCATCTGAGCTGTTTAACATGATTAAGTTTGTATTAGCCACTACAATTAGGGAAGAAAAATTTATCAAAGCATAAAGATGAAAGGAAAAAGGAAATTCCTTATTTATAATGTGTTTTTTTCTATTTACACAAGGCTAGGGAATTTACAAAGCAACCTCTCTGCCTCTTAGGTAAATTTAGCAAGTTTGCAGAATGAAGTCAATTTACAAAATCAATTGAATTTCTATAGGATAGTTGCAAATAATTTGAAAATAAGTTAAATCTATTTATGTGAGCATCAAAAAATCATGAACTACTTAAGAATGAAATCAATAAAAGTATTAAAATACCACTGCACTAAAAACCATAGGGTGTTGCTGAGATCAGTTGAATAAGACCTAAATAAATTGATAGATATACAATGTTCATGAGACTCAATTTCACTAAGATGTCAATTCTTCCAAATTGTTCCATACCTTCAAATTAATCCTAATTATAATTGCAGTAATATTTTTCAAAATATAATTTTACAAGTTGATTTAAACATCTATTTAAAATGCCAAAAGCCAAATTAACCAAAACAATTTTGAAGACTATCAGCCTATATGCCAACTGTCTTTAAGACGCTGTGAAACTGCGGGGATCAAGAGAGCATGACATTGGGATAAAGTCAGCGAAGAAGTTAGATAGGACAAAACAGAGTTCAGAAATATATCCACACGTTTATGGTCAATTAATTAAAAAAATATGTAAAACATTCTGTACAGTTTTAGAGTTACAGATTTTTTTAAAGATATTACAGAGAAAAATAGAAATTATATACCTCACACCCAGTTTATTATTAACATCTTACATGGGGGTGGTACATTTGTCAGACTTAACTAATATTGGTTCATTTTATTAACTTAAACCATAATCATTCAGGTTTTCTTCATATTTCCCTAATGCTCATGTTCTCTTCCAAGATTCCATATAGGATAATACATTATGTTTAAGAACACAGATAAACATTACATCAAATTTTTCTTAAAATAAACAAGAAAACAAGAAGACAGGAGAGTGAAACTTAAAATATTGAAAGAAAAGAATCACCAACATAGAAATGTGTATCCAGTGAATTATTGTTCAAAAATAGAAGGGAAAAGAAGACTCTCAGATAAAGAAAATGGAGGAAATTTTTTCTCAGCATATCTGCCCTGCAACAAATATTGATAGAAGTTTTTCACGTGATCATGTCCTTTGCAGGGACATAACGATGCTGGTGGTAATTATCCTCAGCAAACTAACACAGGAACAGAAAACCAAATACCACATATCTTCACTTGTAAGTAGAAGCTAAATGATGAGAACACATGGACCCATAGAGGGGAGCGACACACACTAGGGTCTTTGGGAGGCTGGAGGTTGAGTGTAGGGAGATGATTAGGAAAAACCACTAATGGGTAGTAGAATTAATACATGGGTGATGAAATAATCTGTACAACAACCCCTCATGACACAAGTTTACCTATGTAACATACCTGCATTTATACCCCTGAATTTAAAATAAAAGTTAAAAATAAGTTATTTTAAGAGAAGACAAAGAGATAGGTCAGAAACTTAGTAACTTGGATCTACATAAAGAAAGAAAGAGCATTTGAGAAGATTAAGTGCAGTATATGAAAATATTTCTTTTTTGTTAATTGATCCCATAGATAACAATGTTGTCAACGTAATAATTGCAACAATATATCAGGTGATAATAGCTTACAGGTAAGTGAAATGAAAGACAGCAATACTGTAAGGGACAGGGGCAAAACATTGTGAATATTCTATTATAAAGTAGAGGTACTATCTATGAAGCACTACAACGTTATTTGAAAAGGGACTTGGATTAGTTGGAAGTGTATATCAGAAACTCTAGAATAACTACTTTTTAAAATTCAAAAAATGTATATAATTGTTATTCTAAGAGAAGAGATTAAAAAAGAAAGAGGAAAAGAAAATTTTTCAAAAACAAAATTTAAAAAAGAAACAAAAGCAACAAATGGAAAACAGTTGCAAATTGTATGTTCCCTCAAAAATTTGTATATGAATGTTCACAGTAGTTTTACTGATAATAGTTAAAAACTGGAAGAGAATGGAAACCAAATCATAGTATATTCATAAAGTAGAATGCTAGTTAGCAGTCAAAAAGCACAACCTGCTAATACACTAATACATGCAACAACATGGATGAATTTCAAAATATTATTTGGATGGCAAAACATAGACACAAAAGTTCACACTTTAGGGTTTCATTTATACACAATTTTAAAACTAATAAAACTAATCTATAGTATGAGAAAGCTGAAATCCTTGGCTTTTGGGGGGATTGTCTAGAAAGTAACATAATATTACTTCTATAAGAATGATGTAGAATGATACTATATCTTGATGGGACTGTATTACATGGAAATATGCAGATATTAAAACTTATGGAATAGTATGCTTAAGGTGTATGCAACTTACTTACAGAAATTTACCTCAAGAGAGGAAATAGAACTTGAAACAAATATTGCCTCTAGAGTTTGGTGGTTCAACCAAAAAAAAAAAAAAAAAAAAAAAAAAAAAAAAAAAAAAAAGAAGAAGAAGACTTTTATTGGCTCATGGGATTGAAAATACCTTCCCTTAGGATTTTAATTTTAGGAAAGGTTTATATTATAGCAGTAAATACACATGCTATGAAAAAAATCTGTTTCTCTCTTTCCACAAATTCTCTACATTAGCTTCATCTCAGGTTCCTTGGGGTGTTTCGCAGGCAATGGCAAGTTCTTTTTTATAAATCAAAATAAATGCCTTAGCTTGAGATTTTATATTTTTATTCCATTCTATCCAGAAGGAAAGGGAGCCCCTTTCAAAAGTAATCTTAGAGAACAGAAGCTTCTGTTTCATAAAAGTCCCAGGAAATACCACTTCACATCTCATCAGCTCTGATCTGTTATGCCTATCTTTAGATGTGAGAGTAAGGTCAATAATATTAGAGAAAAATAAGTAAGAATAGAAAAAGTCTTGGCAGTGTGCGATGGTGACTTGTGTCTGTAATCTCAGCACTTTGGGAGGCCAAGGCAGGAGGATTTGAGGCCAGGAGTTCAAGACCAGCCTGGGCAATATAGCAAGACCCTTGTTTCAACAACAACAACAACAACAAAACAGTTGACTGTGATGGTGTGTGCCTATAGTCCCAGCTACTAGGGAGGCTGAGATGTAAGGATCCCTTGAGCCCAGGAGTTCAAGGTTACAGTGAGTTATAGTTGTGACACTTCACTCCAGCCTGGGTGGCAAGACCCTGTTTCTAAAAAATAGGTTCTTGAAGAAATTCTAGGCCCTAATATCAGAAGGATAAGAAGTAAGGGCTGACAGAAGAAATGTTACTGTTAAAAATAATTAACTTATTGCTTTTCATGGTAACTCAGAGCATTGGTTTTAAATTCCAACAAGTCTAGCATTTTAATTAACATTTGAGTATAACTAAGATGTAATTTAAAATTCAGGTAACATTGTGACCCAATTAGGTAGTAAATAGTGGACTTTTGTTAAAGACTTACAAAGCAGGTGGATAGCAAACAAGAAACTATTAAATTATATTAATTGTTGTATATGCAGGCAATGAATTAATAATATGATTATTATCAGGTCAGGTCAGGCACACTTTTCATTTTTTGAAGGAGGTACAATATAATCCTTTAATTAATTAGAGAGATTAAACCAGGTCAAAGTTAAAATGAATTTCTGAATGTAAAAATCTGTGTGTTTTTTAGATGATTTCATTATGAGAGTTATGAAACCAAAGTAGAGTCCTGCCATTTTAACATCATCATTTTGCCTCCTACACATTCAGATTACATCTACATAAATCAAATTGTACTATGATCAAATCAATATAAGTCCAATAAACTTCATTCATTTTGGTTTTTGCCATAATGTTCATCATCATAAATGATACATCCATAACTACTTTTCCTAGGGAACTTAGAATACTGGAATAACCATTTTTGGTTATTATGATGTAAGAGAAGACCTTAGAAATGGCAAATGCCAGTCAGGATTTTCTATGACATAATTTGGATGCCATTGTATTCCATATCATAGTGAAGGATCATATAAATTCTAAATCAGATGATAAGGCAAAACTGGGCTGAAAATTGGAAGTAGAAAGGAGTGGTTGGCATGGTTTATTGGCCAGCAGAATAGAGGTATATTTACATGAACCAGAAACTAAGCTATCCTAAGAAAAAAGGACATTAAAATTTCTTTAATAAAGGGAAGAGAAACCACAAGATCATAATCAACTGTTTTATAATATGACACTAATTTCCTGGTTTATTTTCAAGTCAAGCAATTAGTTTTTTAAAAAACACACTAAATAGTCTCAAAATGACCAGACATTAATTGTAATTTCCTGTCATCATCTATTCTAATAAAAGCTGAATATAACTCAGGATTCTGTAGCAAACACTGATGTCACTCAACTGTTACGCTCCATTTGGCCCTCTGTAGTGTTTCCCAGTTTCTCAGTGGGAAAAAAAAAAAATATACAAATGGCAGCATAAATCACCTTTGTGCCTTCTTCCAAGTTCTCTCCAGATCACCATTCAGAGATGTAAATGTTAGGTAAGTCTTGCGAATCAGAGCCAGTGGAACTTAACTCTGTGTGCCGGGGCATTTGTGATTTTGTGTGTGTGTGTGTGTGTGTGTGTGTGTGTGTGTGTGCGCGCGTGGCGCGCTAAGTTATAACGATTGTGAGCTTTTTCCCTGCAGGATGGAAAAGCTCTACATATTTCTGTCAGACAACATGGAACTCAAAGAGGAAATTCTGAGGATGGTAACAAGCCTCAGAAATGAAGAAAATGATACTAGGTCTTTGATATATCAGTTGTTCTATTGGGGTACCATTAAATACCCTCTTCCTTTTTTTCTGCTTACACAGTTTGAGTGAGATTTCCTATTTCTTGCAACTACATGAATTTAGATACATACGCATTCACAAACAATTGCATTCACGAAAAAATACCTTTAGATACATATGCATTCACAAAGAAACACATTTTTTTTCCCCTAGAGGAATGCTTTAAAAAAAAAAAAAAAAAACTTTTATTTTAGATTCAGGGGGTACATGTGCAAGTTTGTTAGATGAGTATTATGCAATGCTGAGGTATAGGGAACAATTCATCCTGTCACCCAGGTAGTGAGCACAGTACCCAATAGGTAGTTTTTCAACCCTTATGCTTCTCCTTGTAGTCCCCAGTGACTGTTGTTCCCATTTTTTATTACCATGTAGACCCAATGTTTACTTTCCACTTGTAAGTGAGAACATGCAGTATCTGATTTACCGTTTCTACATTAATTGACTTAGGAGGGTGGTCTCCAGCCCCATTCATTTTGCTGCAAAGGACATGGTTTTGTTCCTTTTTATGGCTGTATGGTATTCCATGGTATATATGTACCACATTTGCTTTATCCAGCCCACCACTGATGAGCACCTATATTGATTTCATGTCTTTGCTATTGTGAATAGTACTGCAATAAATATACAAGTGCATGTGGATTTTTTTTTTTTTTGGTAGAATGATTTATTTTCTTTGATATATATAACTAGTTGTAGGATTGCTGGGTTAAAGGTTAGTTTTATTTTTAGTTCTTTGAGAAATCTCCAAACTGCTTTCCACAGGGAATGAACAAATTTACATTCCTACCAACAGTGTATAATTCTTCCCTTTTCTCTGCTGCCTCACCAATATCTGTTATTTTTTGACTTTTTAATAACTCTTCTAACTGGAGTGACATAGTATCTCATTATGGCTTTGATTTGCATTTCTCTGATGATTTGTGATGTTGAGCATTATTTTCATAAGTTTGTTGCTTGCTGGCATGTCTTCTTTTGAGAAGTGTCTTTTAGATGTATTAGGTGTTGGGTGTATTCCCAGGTGTTTTTGTTTGTTTGCTTGTTTGTTTGTTTTGTTTTTGGTGGCTATTGAAAATGCAATTGCATTCTTCATCTGGCTTTCGGCTTGATTGTTATCGTTGTGTAGAAATGCTACTGATACTGTATGTCAATTTTGTATCCTGAAACTTTACTAAAGTTGTTTATCAGTTACAGGAGCCTTTTGTCAGTGTCTTTCAGTGTTCAAGGCACAGAATCATTTAGTCAGGGAAGAAAGAGAGTTTGACTTCTTCTGTTTCAATTTGGATACCTTTAATTTCTTTCTCTTGCCTGACTGCTCTGGTTAGGACTTCCAGGACTATATTAAATAGGAGTGGTGAGAGTAGGCATCCTTGTCTTGTTCCAGTTTTTAAGGAGAATCCTCTCAACTTTTGCCTGCGGAGTATGATATTGGCTGTGGGTTTGTCATAGATGATTCTTATTATTTTGAGGTATTTTCCTTTGATACTTAGTTTGTTGAGATTTTTATCACAAAGGGATGTTGTATTACACTGAAAGCTTTTTCTGCATCTAGTGACATTATAATGTTTTTTGTTTGTTTTTAATTCTATCTACGTGGTAGAACACCTTTTTATTTGCATATGTTGAATCAATCTTGCATCTCAGAAATAAAGCCTACTTGACCATGGTGAATTAAATCTTTGATGTGCTGCTGGATTTGGTTTACTAGTATTTTGTTGAGGATTTTTGTGTCTATGATCCTCAGTGCTATTGGTTTATATTTTTTCTGTTTTTTTAATTGAGTGTCAGATTTTGGTCTCAGGATGATGCTGACTTCACAGAAATAGTTAGAGAAGAGACTCTCATCAATTTTATGGAATAGCTTCAGTAGAATTGGTACCAGCTCTTCTTTATACATACTGTAGAATTTGTATATGAATCCATCTAATCCAGGGCTTGGTCTTTTGTTTTGTTTTGTTTTATTTTATTTATTTATTTATTTATTTGGTTGGAAGGTTTTTTTTAATTACTGATTCAATTTTGGAAGTCATTATTAGTCTGTTCAGAGATTTAATTTGTCCTGATTCAACCTTGGGAAGTTGTGTGTTTCCAGGATTCTATCCATTTCTTCTAGATTTTCTAGTTTGTATGCATAGTGGTGTTCATCAGAGTCTCTGAGGATCTTTTGTATTTCTGTGGGATCAGTTGTAATGTCACCTTTGTCATTTCTGATTGTGCTTATTTGGATCTTCTCTCTCTGTTTGTTAGTCTATTAGTCTATCAATTTTTTTTATTCTTTTTTATTTTTTATTTTTAAACAGCTTCATTGAGACATAATTCACATACTCATCAGGTGTACCATTTAAAGATTTTTAGTACAGTCAGATTTATGCAATCATCACTATAACCAATTTTAAAACATGCTCACCCTAGTATCAAAAAGATCCACTACTGCATAGTATGGAGTGTACTTGTTAACGAAACAACAGAAATTGATCTCACTAACTTAGGCAGGAAAGGAATCTGTGGGAGGGAATTACTAACATTTTTAGCATAAAGAATATCACCGGAATAGGAGGCCCAGGCTTGAACTTTCCTGCAAGGGTCAACTGCTACCATTATCACATTCATCTCACTAGCTGTTGCCTCAAATAAATGTTCAAGTGCTTAGATTCTTGGACACTGCTTGGTGATGGGAAAAAGGCATAAGAAGGTACCTGTGTATGGCTCCCGCTTACTGTGGCACCACAATGGAGATTTTCCCTTAGGGCTACAGAAAATAATGTATGACATTATAAATAATTGGTAAGGAGATCAGAGGCAGGACAAGTGAGCTTAAATTTAAAAATTAAGTCTTCTAAACTTGAGATATGGAATCCCTATAGCATGTAGGGTTTAAAAATTAAATAAAACAACATAAAATCTAAAATGGTATTAACATTTAGCATTTTAGAGTGGATCTTATTTACAAATGTATTAGCTCTGAAGAAGTTAGGAATGGATTTCTAAATTGTTTTGTAGTTTGCAAAGCACATTCACATAGTCTGTCTCATTTGATTTTTATTCTTTTAAATGAACAAAAAATGTATGGAAAAAAAAGTATGGATTTTCGGTTTTGTTGATCCTTTGTATGAATTTCTGTGTCTCAATTTCATTTAGTTCTACTCTGATTTTAGTTATTTCTTTTTTTCTGCTAGCTTTGGGGTTAGTTTGTTCTTCTTTTTCTAGTTCCTCACAGTGCAATGCTGAATTATTAATTTTATATCTTTTTAACTTCTTAATGTAGTCTTTTAGTGCTACAAACTTTCCTCTTAACACTGCTTTTGCTGCATCTCAGAGATTTTGCTATGTTGTGGCTCTGTTATGCATTTCAAATATATATATATATATATTTTTTTTAAATTCTGCCTTGATTTTATTGTTTATTTGGAAGTCATTTAACGGCAAATTTTTTTTGTTTCCAGGTAACTGTGTATTTTGAGGGATCTTCTTACTATTGATTTCTATTTTTATTCCACTGTGGTCCAAGAGAATGCTTGATATAATTTCAATATTTTTGAATTTGTTAAGGTTTGCTTTGTGGCCAAGATGTGGTTGATCTTAGAGTATGGGCCATATGCAGAGAAGAAGAATGTATATTCTGTGGTTGTTAGGTGGAGTATTCTATAAATGTCAATGAGGTCCAATTGGTCAAGTGTCAAATTGAAGTATAGAATTTTTTTTGTTTTCTGCCATGAGTATCTGTCTAATGTTTGCAATGGAGTGTTGAAGTCCTGCACTAACATTTTGTGACTGCCTAAGTCTTTTTGTAGGTCTAGAAGCACTTTTTTATGATCTCGGTCCTCCAGTGTTGAGTATGTATTATTTAGGATAAAGTCTTATTGTATAATTAAACTCTTTATCATTATATAATGTCCTTTGTTATCCTTTTTGAATGTTGTTGGTTTAAAGTCTGTTTTATCTGACATTAGAAAGTAACCCCTGTTCTTTTTTTATTTTCCATTTGCATGATGGTTCTTTCTATGTCCCTTTACTTAGAGCCCATGGGTGTCACTACCTGTGAGATGGGCCTTTTGAAGACAGAGATGGTTGGATCTTTTATTTATTGAACTTGTCACTCTGTGCCTTTTAAATGGGATATTTAGACTATTTACTTTCTTTTTTTTTTTTTTTTTTTTTTTTTTTTTTTTTTTTTTTTTTTTTTTTGAGACCGAGTCTCCCTCTGTCGCCCAGGCTGGAGTGCAGTGGCGTGATCTCAGCTCACTGAAAGTTCTGCCTCCCGGGTTCACGCCATTCTCCTGCCTCAGCCTCTCAAGTAGCTGGGACTACAGGTGCCCACCACCGTGCCCGGCTAATTTTTTGAAGTTTTTAGTAGAGACGGGGTTTCACCGTGTGAGCCAGGATGGACTCGATCTCCTGACCTCGTGATCCACCCACCTCGGCCTCCCAAAGTGCTGGGATTACAGGCGTGAGCCACCGCACCTGGCCGACTATTTATTTTCAAGGTTAATGTTGATATGTGAGGTTTTGATACCATCGTGACGTTACGTGGTTGCTTTGTAGTCTTGATTGTGTAGTTGCTTTATAGGGTCTGTGTGCTATGTCAAGTGTGGTGTTGGTCACTCTTCTTTTGTTTCCATGTTTAGAGTTCTCTTAAGGATCTCTTGTAAGGATGGTCTAGTGGAAACAATTCATCTTATGGATGGTCTGCAAAAGATTTTATTTCTACTTTGCTTCTGAAGATTAATTGGTGGGATATGAAATTCTCAGTTGGAATATCTTTTCTTTAAGAATGCTGGAAATACGGCACCAATTTATTCTGGCTTGCAAGATATCTGCTGAGATGTCTGTTAGCCTGATAGGGTCCCCTTTGTAAGTGATCTGAACCTTTTCTGTAGCTGCCTTTAAGATTTTTTCTTTCACGTTGACGTTGGAAAGTCTGATGACTATATGTCTAGGGGATGGTCATCTTTTATAGTATCTCATGGTTGGGGGGGAGGGGTCTGTGAATTTCTTAAACTTTCATGTCAACTTCTCTAACGAGAATGGGGAAATTTGTGTGCTCTATTCCTCAAATCTGTTTTCCAAGTTGCTACCTTTCTCTCTTCTCTCAGAAATGCCAAAGAATTGTAAATTAGTCTATATAATGCCATATTTTTGGAGCCTTTGCTCATTTTTAAAATTATTTTTTCTTTATTTTTGTCTGACTGGATTGATTGGAGAACTGTTCTTTGAGCTCTGAAATTCTTTCCTCAGCTTGGTCTAATCTGTTGTTAAGGCTTCCAATTGTATTTTAAAATTCCTTTAGTTAATTTTTCAATTCCAGAAGATCAACTTCTTGCATTTGCAATGTCATCTTTCAACTCTTGGATCATTTTATTGGCATCTTTGGATTAGATTTCAACTTTCTCCTGAGTCTTGTTACAGTTCCTTGCCATCCAGATTCTGGATTCCATGTGTCATGTCAGACATTTCAATCTAGTTAGGATCTATTGCTGGAGGGCTAGTGCAATCCTTTAGAGAAAATAAACACTTGGTCTTTTTGAATTGCCAGAGTCTTGTGCTAATTCCTTCTCATCTAAGGTGGGTGGCTAGTGTTTCTTTTCCTTTTATAAATTGCTGTCATCTGGATTTTGTTGCGTTTTTTTTTTTTTTTTTAGGGGGTGGGGGGTATTATATTATTTTTTTCCCTTGAGGGTTTGACTGTGCTGTATGTTGTGTATAGTTGACTGGCTTCATTTCATCAGAGGGCCAAAGCCCTGTATGGGTTCCATAGTTGTGGCTAGCTTCCTGCACTAGGTTTCACCAGCTAAAGAAATTTATTTTTGTTTGGTGGTGTCATTCTGACTGAAATCCAGTAGATGGCGGTTAAGAGTATGGACAGGCACATAAGCTTGCTCTTAGTAGTGCTTCTCTTGTATTTCAGTGAATAGGCAGTAGTGCTCTGGGGAGGGCAAGATGATGGGAGAACAAGAGATGATCCTCTTACCAAGTCATTCCTGGAAGAGTCCTCTGCAATCATTTACACCATTCCCACATTGCCTTATCCCCAAGAGGAGCCCTGGTGGGCTGAACTCCTCCCTCCTTTACAGGTGGCCTGAGCTGATGGTTAGGTCACCAAGAGACCTGCAACTTCCTGGGGATTTCTTAGGTTGGTAGAGTCCTCTTAGGTTGGTAGAGTCAGAGCGGGTTATGGGTATGTCTGTGGGTTATCTGGTAACGCAGTGGGCCAAAGATAGAGGAATCCTGGGGGGCGCGGAGCAAGATGGCCGAATAGGAACAGCTCCAGTCTCCAACTCCCAGCGCGAGCGACACAGAAGACCGGTGATTTCTGCATTTTCAACTGAGGTACTGGGGTCATCTCACTAGGGAGTGCCGGACAATCGGTGCTGGTCAGCTGCTGCAGCCTGACCAGCGAGAGCTGAAGCAGGGCGAGGCATCGCCTCACCTGGAAGCGCAAGGGGGAAGGGGATCCGTTTTCCTAGCCAGGGGAACTGAGACACACAACACCTGGAAAATCGGGTAACTCCCACCCCAATACTGCGCTGTAAGCATACAGGCAC
>NW_016809230.1:1051410-1086819 GCF_001698545.2 Rhinopithecus bieti
AAAAAAAAAAAAAAAAAAAAAAAAAAAAGAGGAATCCTGGACAGTATGGTGGTACTGTGGGTGTGTAGCTGATATGGCACCCACAGTCCGAAGTTTTTAGCCCAGTAAGTGGCTGTGTGGTCTACCCAGCTTGCCCAGGGTCTGGGTCTCTGGACCAGGTCTCCCTCTGGTACTTCCCCAGGAGCAAACCCTCCCAGCAAGATTTGTCTCAGGTCTTCTGCAGCCAGATTGTTGGGCTGTTCCAAGTGTCCAGGGTCTCAGGGCTCTGTTGGGCAGAAGCAGTGGCTGGCTAACAGGCTGCACCCTTCCCAGACTGCTCTTGTAGAGGGAGGGGTGCTCAGCTCCTACAATGACACAGGAATGGGCACCTTACTCTTCTCTGTGTTCTGAGAGTGGGGACTCCTCCCTTGCTCAAGCTCTGGCCATAGATCTCAACTGGATACCCCTGGGCAGTGTGCTCAAACCATGGGGGATTGGTACTGGTCCTGTGGTTTTGTCCTTTGCCTGCTGTGCTGTCCTGTGCTGGGGGTGCCGAATTGCTGCCAGAGCTCTGGCAAAACAGGTGCAGCAGGGGTGCTGTGTGTACCTACTGTGGGAATGGCCAGGCAGGCGGCCTTGGGAGAAGCTGGTGGACAAGGGGCACCTAGATCAAATGTACCCTAGTCCCATGGAAAAGGCAGCCTTGCTCTTTCCTGGTCGGTAGCCAGCAGAAGCTGCAACCACTCAGAGCAGATTGATAGCCTTAGGGGATGGGCATCTAAGGTTACATTTTGCTGCAGCTACCTCACACTCTGCCTCACCTTCTGGGCTCTACACAGGCTCAAGTTCTGCCTCTGCCTGCTGTCCAGGCAGTTCCCCTTGCCAACTCAAATGCCTGTGGTGCTCATGGGCTCTCCTGTAGCTAGGATCCCAGAGGTCTACAGCGGGAGTGTGGTGCCCTGGAGTTCTTTCACTCACCCCTTCCTTAAGGACCTGTTCAAGACCAGGAGCCAGTCCTGGGACTCGGCAACTCTGTCTGGACTTCCCAGCTTCTTCCCTCTTCAACCTTGGTGTCTGTGCCTCCTCTCTACTGATCTTCTTTTTCTCTCAAAAGATATACCAGAAATGTGGTGTCTTACTTGATATTTTGGTTTCTCTCAGTGGGAGAGGCATTTTCTGACTATATCTAGTTGGTCATCTTGTACCCTCTATTTTCCTTAGCCATAAAATTCCAATATTCTGGAATTTGAAGCTTAATTGAGCTGTTCAAGATTGAGAATAAATGTTTTCATGCAGAATGTGTAATGCTCTTCTTAGAATACTCCAGTTGAAAAGATACAATGTTAGAGGTGGTAGGATTCCTGTGGTTACCTATTCAAATATCTGCTTATACTGTTTAGGGAGGAGGGGCTCTGAAAAATGAAGTGAATTATGCAGGATCATTGAGTTTTGGAGCTAGAAACCCATGCTCCCACTAACTTTGAGTAACTGTGCAGTCCCTCCTCCAGGCTGCAAACACAGTTTATCTCATTACAATGTGTCATTTTGCACATAAATTAAGAAGGTGTTCTTCCAACTGATAGGAAACTCAAAACCAAGCTGGTCTATAGTAACAGAAAGAAATGTAAGAATCTAATCATTACAATTCTAACCCATTTGTTGATGCGTAAGGAAGGTTTTGAATGATTAGATAATTAGATAATGATTAGATAATTAGATAATTTTCTTTTCAGCAGTGAGAATCCCTTTATTCATCAAAATGCCTCTTGACCTTGGATTCATTTATTATAACTTCTGCTAACAGTCCTACATTTAGACCTTTAGGCCTTTGAAGGTTTGATCACCAGGATATGGTGGTGAACAGAGGAATGAATGTGAAGGATCATGAAAAACCACAAGATCAGGAGAAGGTAAGAATTGGAGAAATTCAAGGACCAAAGTGACAGCCATCTCTTATCTCTTCTGAAAATATTGTCTTTTGCCAAGCCCTAACTTTAGCTAATCTCTCCAGGCATAAGAATTTTGGTGGTTACAATTTGCTATTAATGAGAATGATATAAACAGACTTGAAAAGTTCTTGTAATTTTGGTAGTTATAAATTCCCTTTCTAAGTCTCTCTGAGCATGCTTGCCATGCACTACTATCTAGGGTTGCATTAAATTAACCTCTCTGAGAACCACAACTGGAAAAAAGGGAGGGTAGTTTGATCATTAGAATTTCCTTAGCAAAAATGTTTGTGAGCATTTACAATATGATTTAAATGATACATTAAATTGTATTACATTTTATCAGAAATAAATCTATTATAGGGAAACATAGATATTTGTTTTAGAGAAATTAGTCTTTTGCACTCTTAACTACATGTATATAAAACAGTGTACATGTTTTTGAGTGATTTTAATTCATTTAATTTTGAACGACTTGAATTAAAATTTGTAACTTCTCAGTTACTCATTTGCCTACTATTGAGTCTGATTAGTGTGGGATCCTAGTTCTTTTATTTCTGCACATACCCTCTTTTTATCTCTACCAAGCACAAATATTCAACAAAGACTTATGTGATGTGCCCCAGCCATCTTAATATCCTCATCCCCTCCCCCACTGACATTCTCCACTAGCGCTGTTTCCTTGTTGGTCTCAAATCATCAAGGTTTAGTTTTGTTCATTCTTGGGCCCCAGAGTCTAACATGGTAACTGGCTTATATTAGCTTCTCATAAGTATGCACTGAATGAAGGAATAAATGAAAACTAATTGAGCAAATGCTGGTTAGACTTTGTATTAATTTGCTAGGGCTGCCATAACAAAGTGCCACAGAATAGAATAGGTGTAAACAGCAGAAAGTTATCTTCTCACAGTCAGGGAGACTAGAAATCTGAATTCAAGGTGTTGGCAAACTGAGTTTCTTCTGTGGCCTTCTCCCTGTGTCTTCACAGCTTCTTCCCTGTGTGTGTCTGTGTCCTAATTTTTTTCTTCTTATAAAGACACCAGTCATATTGAATTAAGACCCACGCTAATAACGTAAGTTTAATGTAACTAGGTCTTTTAACGCCCTATCTCCAGGAACAGTCACATCGTGAGGTACTGGGGATTAGGATTTCAACATATAAATTTTGGGTGGAACACATTTCATCCCCAAATAGAAACCTTGTGTGTTAGAGTGTGCTACCTAAATATGCCACCCCATAACTCTTCTCAAAATGCTTCTTTTCCTTTATTAAGTTAACCACCCTGAATCACTTAATCACAACTCTACAAAGAATCAGCAGTGGACAAAGAGACGCAGTAACACTATCAATACCATATTCTCAGTCAGGCGCCATGGCTCATGCCTATAATCCCAGCACTTTGAGAGGCCGAGGTGGGTGGATCACTTGAGATCAGGAGTTCAAGATGAGTCTGGCCAACATGGTGAAAACCCATCTCTACAAAAAATACAAAAATTAGCCAGGCATGGTGGCATGCACCTGTAATCCCAAGCCACTCAGGAGGCTGAGACAAGATAATCACTTGAACCCGGGAGGCGGAGGTTGTGGTGAACTGAGATCATGCCACTGCACTCCAGCCTGGGCAACAGAGTGAGACTCTGTCTCAAAAAAACAAAACCCCATATTCTCATAAACAGAGGTGTAAATAGATGGTTCAACAAAGGTGACTGGTGTATGTGTCACTATAATGCATCTGATGTCAGGAAGAATCCAATGAAACTCTGGAATAAAGGAATATAATATTCCAATTTTCTGTCTTTATAAAAATTTTCAGTGTTATTTAATGTCTACAAGAAACTTAAAAGGGCCAGAAGTTATCTATAAACATTATTCAAGGTTTTCTTGTTATAAGCATCCTTTAATGTATAAAAATAGTGTGTTCCAAAGATTCACTTGTAAATTAGGTGGTATTTAGGACTCAGATTACATTTCACCATGGAAACGTTTGTTCACTAGAGCAGTCACCCTGCCCCAACCCATGAAACCATCCATGAAGCAAAAGGAAGTATAATAGCAGTAAAATATTACCACCATATATCCTGATTTTCAAAAGGCAAAATTTAGTCAGAGTATCGTTTGGGGAAACGATTTCTCTTTTATGCTTTTGAAATAATGTCCAGGATTTCCTATTTTATTCTCCATGGGGCAGTAAAAACAGGGATTCCCCTGCCCCGAGTTCGAGACCCTGCCTACGAAGGATTTTATGGCTGAGGCAGATACTCTGAGAGGGAGAAGGCATAGAGCTGTCAAGACCTAGGAATATTTCCTTCTAGAAGGATTCAAGGCTATGTCTTGGTCCCAGGGTATTTAAAATTCTAATTAAAGATGTTCCTGGAACCAGTAATATGCCCGGGAACCAGTAATATGCCCAGGAAGGAGAAGGTGTGTTTGGCTGAGACCAGTTCACCAGATTGTTTTGCATTTGTCATATATATGTTACATCATTTTTATTATTGTTTTTTAAGTTCATTACAGACAATATACCCTCTAAATACTTGCACGAGTAAACATTCCTCATCTCTTTCTTCATGCAAAGACAGACTGCCACTGCCTCAAAATCCATATAATGGAAGCTAATGTTTGGTTTTTCCAAACACTCTAATTCCTGACAGTGTCACCATTTCTAAGGGTTCACGGTTTCTTTTTCTTTTTTTTTTTTTTTTTTCTCTTTTTTTGGCTTTGTGTTGTTTTTTTTGAGACAGAGTCTCGCTTTGTCGCCCCAGCTGGAGTGCAGTGGTGCCATCTCAGCTCACTGCAACCTCCGCCCCCAGGGTTCTAGCAAGTCTCCTACCTCACCCTCCTGAGTAGCTGGGATTACAGGCACCCACCACCGCGCCCGGGTAACTTTTTTTGTATTTGTAGTAGAGACGAGGTTTCACCATGTTGGCCAGGTTGGTCTCAAACTCTTGACCTCAGGTGATCCACCCGCCTCAGCCTCCCAAAGTGCTGGAATTACAGGCGTGAGCCACTGTGCCTGGTCGCCTGGTTTATTTTCTTTTCTCCTAAAAAGAAACATTCCTATGCCCTTCCCTTTATCTTCATTCTTCTCATCCTTTAGATAAAAATACAAAATATATAAATATACACGATAGGATTTGAGAAACGTGAGCCACTAAATTAACATTTAATTTGACTTATTATAAACCAACCAGATTGTCAGTTGCTTTGTCTCTTCACAAAGGAAGGCAATTTAAGATACTTGAGTTCAAGACATAAAAATTACTTTTGAGAGAATTACTTCTAAAGGGCTTCTGGAAGAGGAGCAAAAAAGTGAGTAAGGCAGGAATAATGTAAGTTTTCCTAAGAAAAGTTCAAGAGAAGAAGTGTAAAGAGGGAAAGAAAATTTCAATGGAAATAATAGAAAAGGAAAACATTTTATGTTTTAATCATCCCTGGAATAATTATTTGTATGCTATTCATATTTGTATGTTGCATATATTATACATATATCAATTAAATACTACCACATTTTTTCTAAAACATATTTTCTGAATAAATGTTGATATGAATATTCAGAATGTTATTACTTATCGCTACTTTTTTAAGTATCTGTTGTCTTCGACTACTTTAAGGTTACCTATTTTTTACAAGTAAGCTCAAATTTTTATTGAAACTAAATGTTTAAAGTATGTTCTAATTTGTATCCTTGTCTATCTAATTCAAAGATAATCTTTAAAAAAATGTCTGAGAACCAGTATTGACTTCCGATGACTCAATTTTTTTATAAATCAAGATGCAACACAAATTCTACATTATCCTCAATAGGACTAGTTTCCTGGAATTCAATTATGACTAATATGAAGAACTCTACCAAAGTTCTTTCCATGACAAATTTTGTTAATTTAATCTTTTGGAACTTCTCTGTTCTCTTCTATTTATTTCTAATTTAATAATATACATTGATTAAAACCAAGACTTAAAGTGAGGAAAGACTTTACTTGGGACATATCAGCAGACTCTCAATATCACAAGGCAAAAGGTGAAGGGAACTAATATTTTTGAGGTCTGCTATGTGCAAACATGAAGATTCATTTAAAAAGTAATTATGCAACACTGTGTAGGTTTTGAAGGAGATTCAGTGAGAAAAACAACACATGAAAATTCCACTTATGCAATTTCACAAGTTTCCGTTGTAAGGGAGACATCTGTTTTATATGGGTAACCAGAGAATCTATAAGTCTGCCAGGCTTCTAGAATTTCCTTTATCTTTAATATCCTTATCAATTTACCCAAGAATTGTCTATGCAATGATAAGGTAAGCAACATTCCCAATATTTCTAAGCATCACAGTGTAGAAGGATGAGTGCATAGCTGAGCACATCCTGATCTCACCTTTTGCTAGTCACTCTTTCTTGAAACGCCTCATCCTGCTGAATTGTAATTTAGTTTACAATTTTGTCTGACTTAGTTTACAGTTTTGCATCTGATTATCTTCTTTTCTTACTCATTTGCCATTAACTTTTGATTCTCAAAGCATGACTTATAAAAAACAAACGTAACTCAAAGGTTTCAAAATGCCTTTGAGTAGACATTAGATTTTACTGGAAGAGTGATGGCAACTAGGAAGGATTGCAATAACAAAAGGCAGAAAGCAGCTTCCCATTCAACCTTCCGTCATTGTATTAACCTCCCCTGATCGGCTATAGGGGATTTCTTACTGGAAACTGTTCACTTGGTCTATACTATTGCTGGAACTTAATCTTCAACGTAATTTTCTTTCCCCATTTTTCCAGACCCTTCTCTCACTGTTTCCCTTTTGTTAGTTCTGGAATCCTTCACTCCAGCTGCTCTCTTTCAAATTTAAATACTATATCACACTAAATATTATTTGTGTTCATGATCAGGATTTTTCTCAGAAATATCCATTATGATGTATTTCCTCTCGAAAAAAGTATGTATCCAATGGTGTCCTTCTATTTTCTTAGTACATGCAAGCAGCAGCATTATATTTTTTAATAGCTGATTTTATTTTCCTGTGACAAAATGTCTTAATTCTTTAAATCCTGATAGCCAAACTATCAAAGTAGTGTCATTATTTCATTTTCAAAGTGAGAATATTAGACATCACAGAATATAAACGAATTATCCAAGGTCATACATTTATTAAGTTACAAGATATTAAATTTACATTACGTTTGCCTGATTACAGAGCCTCTGACCCTGACTGCATAGTATTCATCAATATTTCTTGTGTAAAATTCAGAAACATATCTGCAGAGCTATTGTTATAACATCTTTAATATTAATACATTAAGTATTTTCAGGGAGAATAATAATCTTTAGTGAGAAATGTGTGTAAATTGGTGTTATTTTTGAATGTTAACATTAAAAAATTGAAATCTGCTTTGATTTTATGTTAAACATTAGTAGCAAATATCCTCTAAAACTTCGATCTGACAATATAATCCTAATGACATCCAAGGAAACCCAGTATGTTTAAGGGTGTGAAAATTTGCATCTTAAGTGGAAGCTCAAAAAGTTCAAAACTCATCAACAAAAAAAGAAAACAAACAAACAAAAGATCCTTCTTGCTCAAATACTAACTCAGCTTCCTCTTATTATTGGCTTGGACATCCTGCAGATTAAACTGCTATTTGTGAAATTAACTGAGCCGGGGTGAACCAAAATCTCCTCTAGTTCACACAATTCTGCTTTCAAGTTATCTTGTCAGGGAAGCTGACAGTCTCAATGATGTTACTTTATAGACTCCTTGGCAAAAATAGGATGTTGAAAATCTACCCATCAAAAACTAAACCCACAAAAGTTTGCTGTCCTTGGGGCAAAGAACATAAAATACACTTGATCTCATATTGTCTGAGATGAGTCTGTGCATATAAACTCTTTAGAGGTAGTGAGTTAGGAACAGTAAGAAATGGAAAAAGAGCCAGCGATTCCAACTCAAAGCAGAGTTGCTTATGCAAAAAAACAGATAAGCTAATATATAAACAAAAAATAAAATCCATCTGAAGCCTATTAGTTACATATTGAATAATCATTCTCTTAGTTACCAACCTGTTGCACAGTGACATGTTTGACTTAGTGTCATTAAGAAAATGAATAAAAAAAAAAAAAAGAACATAAGATCCCCTCAAAGTTATATACAAATCGCTGCCAAATTTTCTAACATTAGACTGAGTTTCAGAAAGCAATATTGCAAATTTGTGTGTGTGTGTATAGAAAGCATGGCATTCATCCCAGTAGAAAAGGACTGTCATTGTTAACCACTACATACTTGTTGTTTCTGACCTTTCTTTTTCTATCTAATGCTCATGTTGTCCAACTTGCATTTAGTAGAATCTTATCTTTACATATTTTAAATTATTAATCACAATTCAGACCTAGCACTGGGTTATTCATGCTCACTGTTGAAAGCTGATTAAACATTGTGGTTGGAGATACAATTGGTACTGTAACATCAGTACCACTGTCTTCCATTCTATTTTTTCACAAGTAAATTAAAATGATGTTTAATTATTATATTTGTAAGTGTTCATTTTCTAGTTTAATAAGCTTTCCTGATAGATAACTGCACTGATTATGAGTGCATGATAAATGTTTAATAGCAGAAAATGAACTTAGTTGTAAGTACATTCTGTTTTCTTAATCTTCTCAATAAGAAACAAATGCATATTTTTCTTGTCAGTTTCCTCACTTGTATTATTTATGTATGGAGACTTTTAAAAACTGTGAGTTTTCTTAGTAATATGCTCCCTTTGATACAGAGAGAAAAAATTGGATGTGAATATGTCATTTAGATATTGTGATATACATGGCCACTCTTGGTATACATATTGTGACTGTCATTTCCAAATGTAAATAGATTCCTGTATGTGCCTTTCCAGGACTTTTAGTGTAACAGTTGGTGGTCGGGAGAGGTTTGTGGTTATGCAGCATGAGAGATGGTGAACTCTAGACCAGGTTTTGTCTGGAAGCATGAGTGGGTCCTAGTGATTATCAATTTAGCAGCAAGCATATTCCAGGAAGAGCCTCTTGACAAAAGCAGTTGAAAGGTGTGCGAACAGCAATTAATCACCCTGTTACTTACCTGCTCTAAACAGAATTTAATTAAACAGAGTTCATACCTCTATACTTGCTCTTATCATGTCTTCAGACTTTCCAAAGTGCTTGAGTTGACAACTTGCTAAAGAGAAAAGTTATGCTAGGAGGAAAAAAGCAAGTGGGCTTATATTATTACAATGGGACAAAGAATCAGGAACAATAAGCAAAGTAAGTGCATTAATATTATAACATTAGGCAAGATCAGAGCCCTTTAAATTGATCTACAAAAAGTATACAAATTAGCCAGGCATGGTGGGTTGTACCTGTGGTATCAGCAACTTGGTAGGCTGGGGTGGGAGGATCACTTGAGCCCAGGAGTTCAAGGCTGCAGTGAGACATGTTCATTCCACTGCGCTCCAGCCTGGGTGACAGAGCAAGACCTTGTCTCAAAACAAAATTGAATTTTAGGGAAATTATACATCTCTTATAATGCTGAAAACAGCATCTAAGGCCACCTTAAAAGATAGAGAAATAATTCTTGAATACAAGTTAGATTTTTATATACAGTACACTATTTGAGTGCAAGACACCATAGTTCTTAACTAAATCACTCCAATAAATAATCACTCCTGCTAACCTTTTCTGACTAAACCCTATGCTGAGATAACTATAATAATCTTGGGTTAATAAAGTTTCTCCCAGTAAAATTACTAAATATTCTTTTTAATATGTGATAATTTAAATAAATTTTAGGAATTTTTAAATTTAATAGGCGTCTCCTATTTTCCCATGTATAACTATGTCTATAGTTTTCAGATTCAACTGATATGAGTTAAGAAATAATATACTTTTGTATGTAAATGTTTTATATTTTAATGATAAATTATCCCTCTGACAATCTCTTTTATTGGAAAAGTATAAGCTATACTGTAGACATTTTAAAGATATTCAGTATGTCTTTGGAATTATTATTTAATTCAATACATATTCATTGAGCAAAAACTCTTTCTTCCATGCTATATTAGCTGCTAGAGCAAAGTTAAAGAAAGCACACAGTTTTTCTCTTTTGAAAAAGTAGTGTTTAACTTTAGGAAAGTCCCTAAAACAAGCACCTAATGCATAAAGCACATGAATGAGAAAGAGAGTTCAGAAAAGGAGAACAGTAATACAGTGTAGTTTTGAAATAAGAAGAGGAGACAAGTCACTAAACCTCATTGATGGGATCAGTGTGGGCTACATAGTTCATCATACAGCCCACATATAGCCTGATTGGGAATAGAATTAGGTTAATCCAGCGAATGTGTTTTGGGAAATGCTTGGAGAGCTGCGGCATATGATTACGAGAGAATGAACCTCAAGCATCTATTTCTATCTGGCTTTCCTTTCATCAACTCCTACTTTCTTCAGGCATATGACAGAAAGCAGACATTTTGATCCTGGACTGTTTTTTATCAAGAGTTCTTCTCCATTTTTCCCTGCTCTGCCATGGGTCCCTGCTAACATTTCTGGAACAGCTGCACACAGCCATCTACATGAGATCTGTGCCTTCTCAGTGGGACATGCCGAGTGGCTCACCGCTTCTCTTTGTTGATCTGCATATCTGTTCCATAGCACCATTTCCAAACGTTTTACTTTACATGTTATTCAAATTTCTTTGGATATTTCATCTCCTGTGGTAAAATTCCTTATAATTACTCCAAATCATCAATAAATAGGTAATATAAATATGTCTTTCTTATGTCCACTGAGACCTAACTAAGATATTCAGCCAGTTGGCTAGGCAGCCTGGCCATCTGGCTACTGGATTCCTTACTCTTTCCCAATATACCTCCCTCTTTCAAATTCCCCCAAGAGAATTGTAACCCACTTTTCTACAATTCAGACACCTATCTACATGTTACATTTGGATTTTCAATCTGGAACGATTTCCCAGCATATATTTATATGTAAAATGGGAAGGAAGAATAAATGATTAAGGAGAGAATTATGTAGAGAAAGAAAAAGCTTTAGCACACTATTCAGTAATTTATGTTGAAAACCTTAGTCACCCAGAAAAATCTTTCTACCATTCCGAATTGTAGGAATGTCAGTGACATTTTTTTTTTCAGTGATCCGACAGAGAACTCTTGACCTAAATATGAGTAGGAACACACATACACACACGTACACTTTTCCAAGGAAAATCACAGATTCTCAAAAATATTGAAGTCTAAATTCTGAAGGAGGAGCAAATATTTTCTTTTTAATTTTCTAGGCATTTATTTCCCACAGAGAAGTCATGGTTTTTATTACCACATAGAACACACACACCTTATTTCCTTTCATCTTCTGCTTTCTCATTTCACTATTTATAGTTGAGTGGGGAGGGGTCATATCTTACCCACTATTCACAAGTCTATCCAACTTCATACTCTGTCACTTTCCTCCAATACAGTCACGATTTGGGGCATTTTTATTTTTCTGAAAATGTAACCCTGTGTTCTTCTGAATGAAGCTCTTTTGATTGTTCCGGAAAGACATCCATGGCTTAGTTGCCTATCCAGGATCCATTTGAGGCTCACCTTATCACTTACTAAAAGAACCATCCATTTCTTTAGGTGACCATGTAGAAATCTGCAGTGGTGCATCTTGATTGATTTCCCATTTCCCCAGCTTTCCCTCTAGTTCTAGGCAGAGAAATCACCAACTTCGACCAGTGAGATCTAAACAAAGAGTCTATTGTAAAGATTGCTGGGAACATTTGATTTCCTGAAAAATGGGGCATATGTGGCTAATCTCCTTCTTCCTGCTCTTAAGCTCCCACTCAACAGAATGATTTCTAGAAAATCTGCTGATAACCCTGCAATGAGAGAAAATACCACTTTGAGAGATCCTTGGCAGTGTCTCAGAAGGGGGAAGTTAAAGAAGGATAGTTTCAGAGCTTTCGGGCCAGAAATTGGTGTTATTAAGGTGGGCCCTATAAGGCAGGGATGTGATTGATATTAGGCACAGTATGATAGCTTTCAATGAATGAACGCCTGGGGTGAGAGTCTTGAAGTAGGCCCTGACAAGCAAGAGTTCATCTCAGTAAGCAAAAATATAAAAAACATATTTCCTAGAACAAATAGTTCAATAATTGCCTAGTTTCAGGATTATTTAGCACAGAAATGAGAATATATGCTTTATCTTAGAATTGACTACCACAAAATAAAGGATAGCAGATTGTCAGAATTGTTTAGCATGGGATAGGAATGCATGTCGACTGTTTTCTCCCTACATTAGGAATATAATGTTTGCAGCTGCATCAGCATGAAGCAACACATAAAGAAAAGGCCACCAGAATCTCAATGACGGCTGCCCCCACAATGTCCTCTTACTGAACCAAGGCCAACATCTAGCTCTGTCTGGAGTTCTTGTTACATGAGAAAGGGAAACCTCAAATTATTTATGCCAGTGGGATTAGGGTTTTCTGTTCCCCGTGAATGAATATATTCTTCACATTACACAGAAGACCAGGCATATAACTCTTGTTTAAATATTGAGAATGTTGTTGTTTGTTAAGTAATGTTTTAAAGTTTCCTATTTTCAAGCACAACTTGTATATTTCTTGACAAAATATTTAGAAAGGCTTTAAAATCTCAAATATATGCTGTCATTAGACTCTTTACAAGGTAACCACATCAATGTGTGTTTAATACTTCTGTGTAAAAAAGAAAGTATAATATGTGTTGTTACAGGCTAACTCCTATGGCTGGGTTCATGAGCATAGGACCACTGTAATGCAGTATCACAGAGCCCAGTCCTCAAAAGGGGCCCTTGTGTTTGGGGTTTAATGCTATGTGGTCATTTTCTTGAAGTTCTTACAATTTTGATCTTTGAATTTGGGTTTTGCAAGTGAATTTCAATTGGACAATTGAATATATCTCATGGGGGCTGACAGCCGCATTTCCCATGAGATCCTGCACCCCACTAGCTCTGTACTTTCCTGGGCCAGCTTCTCAGATGCCTAATTCTCAGACCCTGCCCAAAGATGAGTATTAGTTGAAAGTCCTTAAGGAGGAGAGCCAAAACTTCCCCAAAGAAGAACACATTTTAAAGTGCCTTTTAACTTTGAAAACCCCCTAATTATATCTTGGCTTTATGTTCCCTACCAAGTAAATCTGTTTTAATTTCTTAAATTAAATTGAATGCATTAGGGTGAGAAGATTGTGAAAATTCTCACTTGCCAGAGGCTTCCTACTTTACACGTCACAATATTTTATAGTGTCTCAGCCCCCAGAAAAAGTATGCTTTGAATATGTTATTAATTAGAATAGATGACTGTGTATGTGTGTGACTCATAATTTTGTAAGTCAGAAGTCTTTTGTATTATTTAGAAGTAAAAATGTACAATTTCATCCATCTAAATCTCCGAATATTAAGAAAAAAGTGCAGGTTAGTAAAAATGGTAAGCATATGTACGAGAAAGATCATTTATCTGTGGTAATATACATTAAACCAAAAGTTCAGATAAGAGAAGAGAGGGCTTGACATATTATGGGAAACAGAAACCCTGCCCTAGACTGATGCTAAAATTTAGAGCTGGTGAAATGATTTATTTTCTTGCTTTTTATTTTGTGTGTATCTAATGTATGTTTTTTGGCTTGAGGTTACCACGAGGCTTGCAAATACTATCTTAGTACAATTATTTTAACCTGATAAGAACTTAACACTCTTTGCATAAACTAAAATAAAACAATAAAAACTCTATGCCTTAATTTGTCCCCTGATTTGTAACTTGTTGTTGTTTCTACTTATTTCTAATTGTACTGTGTGTCTTGAAAATTCCTGTAGTTATTGTTTTTGATTGGTTCATAATTTAGTATTTTACTTAGGATAAGAGGAGTTTACAGACCACAGTTAGTGTTATAATATTCTGTGTTTTTCTGTGTACTATTATCAGTGAGTTTTGTACCTACAGGTGATTACTTGTTGCTCATGAATGTCTTTTTGTTTGATTGAAGTACTGTCTTTAACAGTTCTTGTAGGACAGACCTGGTATTGATGAAATCCTTCAGCTTTTGTTTGCCTGGGAAAGCTTTTATTTCTCCTTCATGTTTGAAGGATATTTTTGCCAAATAAACTATTCTAAGGTAAACATTTGTTTTTTCCTTCAGCACTTTAAAAACGTCATGCCATTCCCTCCTAACCTCTAGGACTTTTCCACCGAAAAGTCTGCTGCCAGATGTATTGGAGTTCCATTGTATGTTATTTGTGTATTTTCCTCTTGCTGCTTTTAGGATCTTTTCTTTATCCTTGATCTTTGGGAGTTTGGTTGTTAAAAGCCTTGAGGTAGTCTTCCTCCGGTTAATTCTGCTTGGTGTTTTCTAACCTTCTTGTACTGGATATTGACATCTTTCTCAAGGTTTGGGAGTTCTCTGTTATTATCCCTTTAAATCAACTTTCTACCTCTATAACTTCTTTACCTCCTCTTCAAGACCAGTAACTCTTAGTTTTGCCCCTTGAAGCCTGCTTTCTAGATTCCGTAGGTGTGTTTCATTGGTTTTTATTCTTTTTTCTTTTGTTTCCTCTGACTGTGTATTTTCAAGTAGCCTGTCTTCAAGCTCAGTAATTCCTTCTTCTGCTTTCCACTTGATCAATTCTGCTATTAAAAGACTGATGTATTTTCAGTATGCCTGTTGTATTTTCACCTCCAGAATTTCTGCTTGATTCCTATAAATTATTTCAGTCCCTTTGTTAAATTTATCTGACAGAATTCTGAATTCCTTTTCTGTGTTATCTTGAATTTCTCAACACAGCTATTCTGAATTCTGTCTTAAAGGTCACATATCTCTGTTTCTGTAGGATGGGTCCCTGGTGCCTTACTAGTTTAATTTGGTGAGATTATGTTTTCCTGGATGGTGTTGATCCTAGTAGGTGTTCTTTGGTGTCTGGGCATAGAAGAGTTAAGTATTTATTGTAGTCTTCACTGTCTAGGCTTGTCTTTACCTATCCTTCTTGGGAAGCCTTTCCAGATATTTGAAAGGACTTGAGTGCTGTAATCTAAGCTGGTTCTGCTTTCAGTGGAACCTCAAGCCCAGTAACGCTGTGATGATTGTACACTCACAGAGGTAACATCTTGATGGTCTTGACCAAGACCCAGGAGAATTCTCTAGATTACCAGGCAGAGACTCTTGTTCTCTTTCTTTATTTTCTCCCAAATAAATGGACTGTCTCTCTGAGTTCTGTGCCACTTAAAGCTGAGGTGGAGTGACACATGTACCCCTGTGGCCACCACCACTATGACTGCACTGGGTCAGACCTGAAGGCAGCACAGCACTGGGTCTCACCCAAGGCCTGCAGTAACCACTTCCTGACTGCTGCCTATGTTCACTCAAGTTCTTGGAGCTCTAGAGTTGCCAGATGACAAAGCCAGCCAGGCCTGTGTCCTTTCCTTCAGTGCAGCAGGTTCCCTCAGGCCCCGGTTGGGTCCAGAAGTGCCATCCAGGAGGCAGGGACTAGAGTCAGAAACCTTAGCAGTCTACCTGGTGTTCTATTGTACTGTGGCTGAGCTGGCACTCAAACCACAAGATGTAGTCCTTCCCACTCTTCCTTCCCCTTTGCAAAGGCACAGGAGCCTCACCTCATAGCCACCAACACCATAGACCAAGGGAAGTACTGCCAGACTACCACTGATACACCCTTAAGGGCCAAGCACTCTTAAGTCGGCTTGTGGGGTGAATGCTGCCTGGCCTGGTGCTCACCCTTCAGGGCAGTGGGCTCCCCTCTGGCCTGAGGCAGGTCAAGAAGCACCATCTGAGAGTCAAGTCCTGGAATCAGGGACCCTAAAGAGCCTGCTTGGTGCTTTACCCCACTGTGACTGTGCTGGTACCTGAGGTGCTTTCCTTAAGCAGAAGGAGTTTTGCCCCGTAGCCAACAGAGCTGGTAATGTACTGAATCTTACCTGAAGCCAGCAAGTCTCAGAGGCTCACCCTCGGCCCTTGATGTAGTACTCCAGTATTGCTGCTGGTTATTCAGGACCCAAGGACTCTTCAGTTAGGAGGTGATGAATGCCACCAGAACCAGGTCCTTCCCTTCAAGACAGTGAGTTCCTTTCTGGCCCAGGGTGTGTCTAGAAATATCATCCAGGAGCTAGGGCCTCACAATTCTCACCAGTGCTCTATCCTGCTGTGACTGAACTCGTATCTGAGATGTAAGTCAATGTTCTTCCCACTCTTCCCTCTCCTCTCCTCAAGTATAATATAAACTGAAGGAAGGGGTCTATTTTGTAGCCATGAGCTGTGCAGCCTGGAGTTAATGGAGGGGTAATGCCAGCACTCAGTCACCCTAGCTGGTGTCCCAATTAGTCATGTGCCCTCCAGTCCACTGTCTTTGGGCCCAGTTCAGCACTAGGACTCACCAAAGAATTGCAGTCCTTGTGGCCTAGACTGCCTTTCAAGTTTACTTAGAGACCTACAGCACTGTAGCCTTTGGTGGTGAGGTTCGTGGGAACTCAGTTTCTAACAGCTGGTATCGGGGATGCCCCTATGGCTAGTGCTGGTTTAAATGCTACTTCGGTGGGCAGGTGTCAGCTGAGTTTGTTCTGGTTTTCCTTTCTACTCTAACAGGACAGCACGAAATTCAATGCATCACAAGTGATTTGAGTTTTCTGTAATTTCAACAGCACCTGGAGCTGTTCTCTGCACCACCAGCACCTGGAGATGCTGTCTGCACCACCCTGCTGCGGCGGGGCAGGGAAGCTGTGGCATCTGTGAGACAAGGCTATTTTTTCTGTCTCTTTAGTGCCTCTTTCAGTGCTATGAAGTTAAAACCAGGTACTATGAGTGCTCACCTGATTTTTGGTTTTTATGAAGGTATTTTTTTCTGTGTAGAGGGTGGTTAACTTGCTGTCCTTGCACGGGCAATGATTGATGGAGACTTCTATTCTGCTATCTTGCTCCAACAAATATCCTGAAATTTGGAAGTCATGGTCCTAGCTTCTGGTTTTCAAATGGCAACCATACAGACCTGAAGCCAAAAAAATCTTCAGATAAGCCTTCAAAGATCACTCAATCAAGGACAATCATAACTTATGTAGGCAATTATATTTGCCTAAATAAAAATGTTAAAGTTAAAACATTCTCCCACCTGGAAAAGTAGTCATCCATTTCCAAGTACCAAAAAACAGGCTGTACTTTCTTTCTTTTTTCTTTTCTTTTCTTTTCTTTTATTTTTTTCCTAATAATAAGTTTTGAGTAGCTGGGACTACAGACATGTGCCAACACTCATGGCTAATTTTTGCATTTTCCATAGAGGTGGGATCTTGCTATATTGCCCAGACTGGTCTAGAGTTCCTGGGTTCAAGCAATCTGCCTGCCTTGGCCTCTCAAAATGTTGAAATTACAGGCAGGGGTCACCACACTTAGACTTGACTTTCTTTCTTCACACATCTCCATCTTTTTCTTCTCAAAGTCAGAAGACTTAGAGGAAAGAGATAGAGATAATAAAAAAATTCCAATAGTTGTTTTCAGTTCTTTTAGCAAGCCCCTCATGATAAAAATACCTTTTAATGGGAGAAGTTACCACATATTGTTTAGAACTATAAAAGTCTAACAGTCCTGCAGGTGTCACAATTTTAAATACTTATAAGGAAACTTACAGGCAAACTAAATGAAGGAAGCAGGTAAGATAGAGGACTTACATCAAGTAGAACTTGCTATCTCTGTTATTTCTCTCTACTTCCGAGTTATTTTTAAGTTCTTTTGCTTTGGTGTTCTGCAATTTATCTACATATGGCAGGATATATATTTAGCTTTATTTATTCTGCTCAGGATCCATTGTGAATCTGAAGAGTCGTATATTTTTTGAAACTCCAGAAAACTCAAATTTAGTATCATTTTAAACATTGCTTCTCTCCAATCATATTATCTATTTCTGGAACCCCTATTAGATATATACATGAGACTTATTTATTGTACTTAAAAATCTTTAGCCTTGTTTTTATATTTTGTATCTCTTTTATTTCTGTGTAATGATTTTTCATCAATTTATTCAGTGCTACCTTTTATTTCCCTAATTTTCTCTTCAGCTTTATCTCATCTGCATTTTAACCATTCAATTTTTATATTTTAGCAATTACAAGTTTTGTTGTCAGAAATTTAAATTTCCTTTTTTAATGCTTGTTTATGTCATTTTTATACCATATTTACTTTACTTTTCTGCCCTAACTTTACCTCTTGGACCTCATATTTTCCTACTCCTATTATTCCTTCTCTCACTCAGACTTAGCCACACAGGCTTCCTTACTGTGTTCACAGTTACTACTTTGGGCCTTTGCACGTTAGATTTTCCCTGCCTGGAACATTCATCCTTCAGATATACAGCTGACTTACACCCTTACCTCCTTTAGCTTCAAGTATCCTTTTCTCAGTGAGGCTTTCCCTGATCTCCAAAGTATTAATAAAATTTAAATCACACCTTTACCCAGAGCTCGCTACCCACCCCTCCTGCTTTATTTCCATTCATAGCACATTTCAGTATAAAACATATTTTGCTTATTTTGCTTTATATCTGTCTCTTACAATTAGAATATAAATTTTATAAAGGCGGTGATGGGGGGTGGCAGTGGTGAATTTTTATATTCCCAGTAACTAGAGAAATGCCTGACATAATTTGGTCCTTGAAAAATCTTAGTTAAGTAAAATAAACACATGTCTTTGAATGAATATTCTTCCTTTTTCTTTCTTCTTTAATCCTTTAAACATAAGTTCTAATCTAGTCTAATAATTCTATTATACGAAATTATTGAAGGTCTAATGCAGCTATTTGTGTTTTAGATGAATATATGTGTTGTGAAATTTGGGGTTATGCTGTTGTTGTTTTAATCTGAAGAGCTTTATATCCAGTAGGACACAGGGGACTTCGCTCACATAATATGCATTTATATCTTATCTTTATGTTTTTCTCTATAGAAATCTTTCAAGGCCTGGGCTGAGGATATCTTCAGAGAGGTCTAGTGATTGATCCCAGGGTGCCATCAGCCTGTGATCATTTGTTATGTTCATTTCCTAGTTTGCTGGGATACTAGTGGAATTTTAACTATACACCCAGACCCTGGGAAATCCTACGTCTGTGCTTTGAAAGCCACAGGTCAGTTTTGTTGTTGTTGTTGTTGTTGTTCTAATTTCATTTTTTTCCCTGAGATCTTGGGGAGATACAGACCAGTGTCTCTGTCTCTGTGGACTCCTTTACCAGGGGAAAGACTGGGAAAGACTGCTTCTCTTCCACTTTCGACTGATGATGAAAAGTTATTTTTGTTAAGGGTCAATTCTTGTTTCTTGTCTCTTGCATATTCAAAGCCTTGTCTCTTATCTGTCTGTGGCCCAGCTATGCAAAAAAGATGTCTTTAGACATTTTTCAACATTAAATTAATTCTGTGGAGGAATTCTGATATCTAGTCAACCATATTGTCAGAAAAGCAGTCTGGAAATTCTATCTGTGTTAGTTCCCTCCAGCTGCCAGAATAAAGTGCCACAATCTGGGTTGCTTAAAACATCAGAAACATGTTCTCTCATAGTTCTAGAAGCTAGACAGCAAAAATCAATGGGTTGGTAGGGCCATGCTTTCTCCAAAACCCGTAGAGGAAGTTTCTCCCTTGCCTCTTTCAGCCTCTGGAAACCTCATGAGTTTCCTGACTTGTGGCTGCTTAACTCTAAGCCCTGTGTTCATTTTCACCTGGCTTTCTCCTCCCTGTGTTTCTCCACTTCTTCACATGGCATTCCTTTTATGAGGACATCAGTCATATTGGTTTAGGGGCCCATCTTACTCCAGTATGACTTTTTCTTACCTAATTACGTTTTCAATGATCCTATTTCCAAATAATGTCACATGCTGAAATACTCAGGGTTAGGACTTCAACATTTTGGGTAGGGGGTTGTTGAGGGGAGAACACAATTCAACCCGTAACATGATCAGAAGAAAGCAGCTGCTCTTTAACTCTCACCTACTGCTTTCATGTTAAGATATGGGTCCAATGTTGTCAGACTTCTGTTTATCAAGAGAATCTAGAGATTTTACTTCACATTTAAAATATTCTGACTTGTAAATATTGGCTGCCTACCAAAAATTTTAAAACATTGTCATTAAGTTAATATTTTGCTGGCAAAACACAACTACTGGCTAGGTGGGTTTATAGACTACTGATTTTCAAGCTCCACAATAATATGAAGCACACTGGATTACTTATTCAGTGGTTCCTTTGAGTCAAACTAGAGTGTTTTTAATACATTAAAGGACGATGGAGTGACTGAAAAGGTATTCAGAATAGATAACACATCCGTCACAAGGTCCAAAACCAAAATGTATGTACCTTTACTCATAAAATAGCTCCTTGGGCCACGACGTAGAATTTATTCATCATTATTTTACACATATTTCTAAGAAATTGGCCAGGTTTTCCTGCTCCGAGTAGATTTAAATTAGGTTCAGTATGTGAGAAATTGGAGGGTTGTTGCTAGAGGAAAGTGCATGGATAAAAATGAGAAGTGACAGCCCTGACAGAAAGAGACAGAAAAAAAGATTTTCAAAAGCAGATTTAAGAATTCCGAAAGTCATAACAATCTGGCATCATTTGGTGCACTTTGGAAACCTGGAGGCATTACTATTATAACTTGCTGCAATAATTCATGTTCTAAACATCCACCTTCAACATTAGGAAAAAGTTTAAGTTATACTTTATTGAAGGGGACAGAATAAAAAAAAATTGGATGTATTGAGAAAAGCTCTCAACATTCACGAGAGATATTCAGCCAGTATGCACCAGGACAGCTGAACTGCCAGCTAAAAATACTGAAATACTTCCACATGGGTTGTAGCTGCCACCCTGCACACCAGATTTCCTCCACCACAGGGGGTTCCAGACTGCTCCACCCCCCGGGCCCAGTTCAGCAACTATAAGAACAATGGCTGGCCAAATCAGAAGCTGAAGGGCTTACTCTTCTAAGACTTTTGGAACTATCTGTTTTATTCTGCTACTTTTGCCAGCTACATTGTGTATTACTCCTACTGGTGCAAATATTTACCAAAGTAAATTTCTTCACTTTAATATCTCTATATATGACTTAGGAAACATATATATGTGACTTAAGAGAGAATAGAAATGTTAGAGAATAAGTCAGTCTGTGAACAAGTGGCATGTTATCTGAGCAGAGGGCATAATGACTGAGAAAATGACTAGTTACCTCACTTAACACCACTTAGTATTCACAGTAAGAAATTACCTGTCCTTGATATTATTTGAAGGCAAATTTTCTATTACAAATTGACTACCCCGGTGTTTTACCTACAAAAGAATAAATTGGTCAAAAGACTGAAAACTCCTTAGTTACCTTGGAATTTATATTTTAGTCAAAATTAGTAAATTAACTTTTGAATTTTATGTATCTCTTCCTATGAGATTAGTATTGGGGAAGTCCTGAGAGATTTTTTATGACTTTGAAATTACAAGGATTTCATAAATCAGTTTTCCAAAGTTGAGGTAAATTCACCAAGTTAATGAGATCCCATGGGGACCTGGGAATTCAGTTACTATGTCATCCCAGAGAACATCCCTCTGTGCTATTGTACAGGTTTAATTCTCTGTCCTATTGGAAATTTTATATGATGATTTTCTATAATTGTAAATAACTTCATAACGCAGCCTACCTTTAAGTATTATCTAAACTAAATTCAGTGATTACAAATTTGTTGTTAAGCAGCCATGAACAAATACTGATTTATTTGCATTGCGTCAATCGATTGTTTTGAAATGTCAAATTTTCTAGAAATTCAAACAAGAAACTCTAAAATATACAGAAATCATCTTCACATGCTATTGATAATCCAGACAAGAGAGATGAATATTACATATATTTAAGTGAACACATTTTTAATATAACAAATATAGATTGCATATATTTAAATACTTTAAATATTCTTCATTTACGTATTCAATCTATAAATCAGAAAAGTGTTTAGTTCACAGTCTAATGGATAAGCACATAAATTTTGTGGAGAAATGAGCATTGGATTGAAATCGGAATACCTGATTTATATTTTTCACTTTCTCCCTAACACAATTGAACACTGGGCAAGACACGAAATCCCTCTGGATCTCTGCTCTTTCATCTGAAAAAAAAAAAAAAAAAAAAAATTCTCCATTTGTAGACTCTGATTCATTCCATCTCTAACATTTTATGAATCTTATGAGTCCACCTGTGTCATTTTTCTGATTTAACAGATGAACAAACTAAAACATAGAGAGATGAAATGACTTGCTTAGGGTCATACAATTAGTTAATGTCCAAAGTGAAAATAAGAGGACGTTTCTTTTTCCTAGTCCAGCCTACTGTTCTACCATAGTTGATAATTGTCAGAGGAGTATGTGGATGGCGGTAATCCTTGCAAGAATAATTTTCAGCTATTGACAAAGAAAAAAAAATTCTAGTGATTCGGGGGGAAAATATAATTTTCTTAGTTGAATGTGTCACCATTTTAAGGAGTATATTTCTAGAGAGAGTTAAGTCAAATAACTAATTATGCATTGTCTCACATTATGTAAAAGCATTATACAAGTAAATTAGAACTGACAGTAAAACAACTTCCAGGCAAGATCTTCTGAATGGCCCTTATTTCTCTTTTAAAATCGCTGAAGCACAATCACATTCCAATTCAAATATTCTGAAAGTCTATCCAGCCTATATGCATTCCCCTGCAGCGTTTTTACTCTCTTCCTAGGTTTTAGCAAAGAAACATGTCTATTTACTTCTGTAACTCCTGTGAGGGCACGGAAATTCTAACTGCCATTATTTTCCGGGTAAGAATATAAGAAAATGCATTTCATTTTTTTTTAAACCCAGAACCAGGCTTCAAATTTTTAATTAGAAAGGTGTAACTTATTTAAAAGAATGAACAAACGTATGTTTGTTTATAAAATATTCTATTCCAAACAAATAAAACATATAAGAAAATAACTTAGCCCTTAACCCCATCGCATGTATCTCAATAATTATTTAAATAAAAGTTTCCAACAAATTGCTTTGCCTTTATTTCTGAGTCACTCAATAATCTTTGTCCCCATCATTGTGAGGTTTTCTTGGGTCTCAGAGCACAATGAAAGGAAAGAAGGAGATTTAGCACTGATTAATCCTGATTAAACCTAAAGGACAAACATTGTAAACTTGTTCCTTGATTTACTACAACAGCAGCATAAATGTTACGAAATAGTATGGTTATGTTTTACTATCTGGAAATGAAGTATGCTTTCCTTATTTCAAAAACAGTCTTCACCAAGATTTGGCTGAAAAATGTGACTTGGTGCAGAAATCTTATTTTTAAAGGACTATAATTGCACCTTCACTTTAGTAAATAGCTAGTTCTCTAAGTGGTTGGAGAAAAAATAATGTCCCTGTTGTTTAATACTTTACTATATGCCACCCACTATACGAGGCTCTTCTGATATATTATTTATTTTTTACAACTAGCCTAGGAAATAACTATTTTTTATTAATTCTACTTTACAGATGAGTTAACTAAGAATCAAGTAATTAGTGTGCCTGGGTTTTCAGAGAAGGTATATAGCGTATATGAGATTTGGATTTACTTTACCTATATATTATTTATGTAACACTCAGTAATAACAGTTCCCAATAAACTCTCTGATTAATATTGCCAAAGATTACCTTAAAAGATGATAATTCTATTAGGAGTAGTAACTAGTACTTGATACATCATATAGGCCAAACATACTAAAATCTTAGGAGTTTGATATTACTAGTATCTTCTTTTACATTGTGAAAACTGACATCAGTAGGTAGTAATTAACAGAAATGAGACTTGAAGGCAAGTCATGCTTTAGAAACATTCTCAAATATCTACTTTAGAAATATTCCCAAGTATCTATACTATAGTGCTATCATGTTATAGAAAATAACTTTAAATTAAAGGAGTATACTGCAAACAATTACAAAATATTTGTTTGATGATTTAAGGCACACTTTCAACTGTGCTTCAAGGCCATTATTTATAACATTGCTGTGACAAAAGCACCGTGGAATCCCAGAAGTGAAGGCCAATGAGTCAGTCAATATTGGCTTCATTACATGCAATTTTTCAGATTATTAGTTTCCTTTCCAACAAATTCCTGTAGTGAGCCTATTTATTATTTATTTGTCTTAGAAAATAAAATATATAAAATATATATTACTATTTAAGCTATGTAGTTGCTTTGTTTCAGATCAATCAATTTGCAATTGAATTTCTTAACAAGGCTATGGAATCTTTAGGTTTTCTATAATTTTTTTTTCTCTTTCATACAGACGTGTAACTAGGAAGATCAGAAACCATGACAACGCTGTCTTACTCAAAGAAAGAAAATTGAATGTAATAATCTTTTGGTCTCTGACATAAACCAGTCCTATAGTGAGGTGTAAGCTGGGCCTTTCCCTGTACACTGTGTATCATTATCGTTACAACGGTGTTTTTTGTTGAACAGGTACCTCTGAAGCATTTCACAAAATTGAGAAAGTTTTAGATGTTGTTTACAGAGACCCTCCAAATCTCAAATCACTGAGATAAATTTGAACTCAGGTGATTTATGTGATGGAAAAAGTACTAAGCCATCAGAGATAATTACTGTTTGTAAAATCTCACCTAGAGTAAATATAATATAGAATTGTAAAAAACAATTTTACAAGAATGTTACCAACTTCACAAAAGAGTAAAACACCATTCTTTTAGAGGCTGTCACAGTGTCCTCCCTTATGAAGATCATTTTTTTAAATTAAAGGATAGTTGCTGTGTTGAAACAAGAAAAAATATATATATATGCTGAAAGAAATTAGAGGCAAATTTGACCCACCAACATATTTTCCTCTTCTGATTCTGAATCAGGAGCTGTGTGGAGAGAGCGGTCATCCTCAATGTTTCAAAGGAGATGAAGTTTGTCTTTATCTGAGCTTTTACTTTCCCATTCGTCGCCTTCTTTGTTTTTATACTTTACTGTAGCAGTGACCGAATAGTGAGATTCCAGATTTGAAGTTAAGAGGATAGTTTTTGACAAATGACAGTTAATGTTATTAACTCTCTTGACTTGAGTGGGATCCAGTGAAATTATATTTGAATATGCACCCATTTTGAAGAGATGTGAGAGGAACGTCCCCGGCACTCCAGCCTTGCACAGGCCCGGCTCTGTCCCTTCCTGCCCTTCCTCTAACACTCACTGCCTGTCCTGTGGTGCTTACCTGATCCCACATGCCCCTGGAAGCACTCCCACTTTTCAGCTTGGCCTCCTGATAAACCCTCTGTGAGACTATGAGAACCATCTTAAACTCTAACCCAGTAAATCACTAATCTGTACAAAATTTGATCATCTGTTACTTTCTTACTTCATTTTACCTGCAGACAAATGGCCCCAGGCATTCTAGGTTTTCTGTCTATTTTTCTATTGTATCTACTTTTCTAAAACACATGTTTTGGATGATAAAACACATGTTTTGAAAGATGATCATCCTTCCTCATCTATAGACAGTGTTTCTAGTAATTACCAAATTATCTTCAGTTCCATGTCGCCTGGAAAGTTGTGTTTTTAAATTACTAATTTACAGATGCTCCCCAATCCTCCCAAATGAATTGCAGCATGAGGCTACCTCACAGTATTTGTAATAGGCTCTCCAGTGACTCCTGTAAAGGCTTCATGAGAGTTCATACTTTAGAGAATTAAACCACGTTGAAGTCTGACAGCCTCGCTTGCCACTGATCTGTGGGAACTTAGGCATGAAAACTAACCTCTCTGAGCTTCAGTTATTATTGTTATTCAGTATTGTAAAAGGAGAATTAATAATAATGCTTACCTCATAGTTTCCAGAGAATTAAAGAAAACAACCAAACCAAGTAAGGTGCTTGCAAAGTGCTTTTTACATAATACGTAATAAGATGAATAATTAATATTGAGAACTTCTGTGCTTTGTACTGTCCTAAGCACTTTGCATATACAAGATTAATATTTAATGTTCACAAAATTCCTATGAAGTTGAGGAAAGAAAGATCTCTGGTCTCCAGTGACTGGGGCTGCCCTTCTCATGTTCTTCCAGTGACTTGGCAGGGAGTTGCATTAGTTGGGCTGAACTACTTTACAGAAGTCGAATAAGGTCTCAGACTGATGCAGTAGCATTAGTGTTCCAAATCTCTAGCTGAGTTCGGAGGCTTCTCAAGGGCCTTAGGCCAGAAAGTCCCTTTGTGCTTAAAACGTTAGGTGTACTTTACCCACTTTTAGTTCAACCTGTTAAGTATGTAATTAGTGCGGGGGTCGAATTCCCTCCACTAGAGGGCTCTTCCACAGCCCTGTGGTCCTGGCCGACCTCCAAGGAGCAGGGGTTAGAGGGATTCTTGAGCACCATCCTACACCTCTGTTGGAAAGTGCTTTCACTAAATCTCATCAGAATTTTTGCCATGCACCGACAGTGGGATGGACCACTGGGCACCTGCACAACAGAAGCAGGGGAGAAATTGTGGCACGGAGAAGACAAAGTCTCCCACGTGATACAGCAAGTAAATGACGCAGCGTGCAGATTAATCGCGATGGTATAGCTCCTTGTAACACTGTCAATGATGATACTTATTGGCATTATTCAGGTATAATGGGAGGCTTCAGATAAAAGTTTTTGGACTGATAGGGCCTTAGAGCTCTCTTCAAGTCATGCTACAATCTTCACTATCACTCACACACACACACACACACACACACTTTCATTAGAATTTTTACATAAGCTAGTACAAATTTGGGGTGTGCTAATTTTGGAAATCTAATACTAATTATTCTGCATTTTAACATTTAAAGATCATACAGTTGTCTTTTTTTAAGACTGGTGCTTCAATGGGAGTAAAAATACTTTCCCCATCTATAAAATTTCGAGGTTAATTTAAACTAGTGTTTTCCAAAGAACTGAAGAATGTCTGTTAATTGGCAGAGTAGAAGCAGGAATGGAAGGAGAAGAAAGTGAGGTAGGGCAAAGTAACTGGCATTATTTACATTCCTAGGTCTGACGCTGACAGATTAGCCCACTAATGCAGGCCAATGGACTATCTTCATCTCTCTCCAGATCAGCAAGTGTAGGAATTTCAGAAAATTGGCCTTTTAGGCTGTATCTGAAGAAAGCATGGCAGGACAGAGTGGAAAGAGCAGAACATCCGTGGGAAAACAGAATCCTACCTTTACACTCCATTTTTGATTCAATCACCCCAGACAACAGACTCAGAGTTGAAAGAATATTCTAGTGTGGATCAGAGTCTTGGGTCAGTCATTGTTAGCTAGTTGTACTTTGGCAAATCACTTCAACCTCTCTGCAATTCCAACCCTCTTTTGCCCCTATGGAAATGGGAATAATAATGCAAGCCTCAGGAATTTAGTGAGATTTAATTTTTTTTTTTTTTTTTTTTGAGACAGAGTTTCACTCCATCACCCAGGTTGGAATGCAATGGTGCAATCTCGGCTCATTGCAACCTCTGCCTCCTGGGTTCAAGCGATTTTCCTGCCTCAGCCTCCTAAGTAGCTGGTATTACAGGTGCCCACCACCATGCTCAGCTAATTTTTGTTTTGTTTTGTATTTTTAGTAGAGATGGGATTTCACCATTTTGCTATGTTTTCCAGCCTGGTCTCGAACTCCTGACCTCAGGTGATCCACCTGCCTTGGCCTCCCAAAGTGCTGGGATTACAGGCATGAGCCACTGCACCTGACCAAAAGATAGTTTGTATATATACCACTCATTGTGTGGTACTGTTTTACTGTGATTGACATGGTGCATAGAGAGACTGTAGAGAGGGTCTGCGAACTTTACTCATTCATTAAATTAAACTAAAAAATATTCTTCTCAGAAGGACCTAACTATATTTACCAACTAAGTCAATGAAGGCGTTTGTGAGCATTATGAAAATACAATGTGAATAATGTTGTTTCCATACATTTTTCTATAAAGTGTATGGCAGTGTGGGAGAGAACAAATTTTGTTTTTCCTTCACATTGCACATTAGCAAATCCAGTAGAAAAACAATTCTGAGGATGACTTTGGAAGTCTTCTTGAAACTCTGTTGGTTAAACAAAATAACTTGCATTACAGCACTAGGAATAAATATTAATATCCAACTTTTTCAAGAAAAGTTCTGAGATCTCTTCGGCCTTTTCTGACTGCATGCACAGATGCAGTGGGATCCTCAGTGGAAGCAAATACCACAACTAAAAAATGGAATTAACTTAATGATATTGAATCTCTTTTCTATCTTAAGCAAAGTGACATTGAGATGATTATCCCTTTATTAAGAATGAATTACAAGTATTTTTTATTCTCACTGAATAATTTATTTTTGCACACATATTTTTGAAACTATTTCATTTGGTATCACTTATACTCATTACTTTCAAAATAAAGTAACATTTTAAATTTAGTTTTATAGCTACCTTCAATTTAAAGCAAAAAAAATTTCCTTTCCATCTTAGAGCATGATAAAATTTTTCCCTTGTAAGTAAGATAAAGACATTAGGAACGTAAGAGTGGAGATGGTACATGGAAGTGGCAAAGCACATTAATATATTTTGAGCGTGTTTGGGAAAGGCAGGACTTCACAGTCTTAGAGGTCCTTCCTTCCCATTTTAAGAGACTGTGGATTTTCGAATTTGAATGTAATGTAGGCTGGGGAACAAGAGAATATATTCCTCACACCTGGACCCCTGAAGGTAAAACATAAGATCTTTTCCCAGCTATTTTCCCTTGAAATGAGAATAAAGACAAATTAGGATAGAGGTTCTCAAAGTGTGATTTATTTATTTATTTTTATTTCATTTTGTTTACTTTTTTTGGACATAGGGTCTTGCTCTGTTGCCCAGGCTGGAGTTCAGTGGCTTGATCATGGCTTACTGCAACTTTGAACTCCGGGCTCAAGCAATCCTCCTGCCTCAGCCTGCTGAGTAGCTGGGACTACAGGCACGTGCCACCACAGCCAGTTCATTAAAAACAAACAAACAGAACAAAACAACAACGAAAAAAACCATAATATTTTGTAGAGATGAGTCTCACTATGTTGCCCAGGCTAATCTTGAAATCTTGGCCTCAAGTCAGGATTCTCTCATCTCAACCTCAAAAAATGTTGAGATTAGAGGCATGAGCCATTGCATCTGGCCAAAGCATCATTTTAGAACCAACAACATCAGTATCATCTGGGAACTTACTAGAAATACAAATTATCTAAATTAGATAATTTGTACCTGCTAAATTAGAATCTCTAAAAATGGAGCCCCAAAATCTGTGCTCTTATAAGCCCTCCAGGTGATTCTCATGCCTGCTGAGGCTTGATGACCACTGAATTAGGGAAGCATGTATGTAACATCACTGACCATGTATGCAACTAGAAAAGTAGTCGTATACTGTTAAGTCTAGTGAAAGTCATCTTGAAAATGATCTTAGCCTAATGAATGTCACTAAATGTTTTGAGAAAGGGAAAGAAAAATTTTTGCTTAGAAATGAGTTCCTGTAACAGTAGAAGAAATCTCATTGGCAAAGACTTAAATTTACCAATCACATTAAATACTTTAATATCATCATTTTTGCTGGGGGAGACAGTGACATGCAAAACCAACATAAGGACATGTAAATTTACACTTTTCAGTGCAATGAAAAGCTGGAGTATATCTCTAAATGTCTTAAACCAATCAGTTATACCTATAGTTGTTAGCTGGGCATTTGGTCCTCTTCTCTCGAAATCTCCTTACATACCCTTTCTGATGAGGAAGGTGCCTGGCTCATAGCCACTGCTAATGGGATCAGGGATGAACACCTAAGCCAATTAGAGTCTTTCAGCAGACAGTTTGGAATTGGCACTCAGGCACTCAGGGTGTATTTGTAGAGGAATTAAGAGGCCATAGAAATTGAGGCTGAGGTGGCCATGTGTACTCAAAAGCAGAAAACGAAGGGCTTTTAGAGGAAGAGAAGAATACATGAAGTAAACACGCAGAGTATCTGACCGTGGAGTGGCATGGAATATGGAGGAGGGATAGGAAGAGGGAGTGAATGACGGACATTGCCAAGCCCCTAATGGTCTCTAATTCCAGCTGCATTTTCTCTTCTTAGGTTTCTTGTGATAACTCAATATCCATCCAACAAATTGCCATAGTTTTTTAAGTTATTGTTTGGATAGGTAAGTCTAAAGAAGTTTTCTGTCAAGTTTGGTAAGTTTACTACTTATCAGTGAATATCAGTATTAATTTAAAATATGAATATAATTTTGATTAGCTATTGACTGAGAACAATGGCCAGGATTTGGTGTTGAATACCAAATTTCCTCTCTAGCAGAAAATAAATCTTACAGCATGAAGAATAGGAAATGTTGTGCTATGTGGCAGTTAAATTGATTTCCCTTTATTAACTAAAGGGAAAGGAATAGAAGAATTTAAATTTATAGACCAACCAGTAAGAATTGTGATGTAGATTAATCAAAGTCAAAAAGCTAAGGCAGTCTTTCAAAGGATGAATGCAATACTGCAAGACTAAGAAAAGCCCGATAGGCAGGCACTAGGGTAAGCACCAATGAAACATAGGACTGGAGTCCTGCTCAGCCCTCCCAAGCACAAGTGCCAAAGGAAATATTAAGGATGGTTGCAGCTGAGTACAAAACAGGCACTGGGCCAAACACTGCTAAAACACAAAACATGTTGGACAAGCCTGACCCTAATGAAAAGGCAGGCAGAACGTGACATAGGGCTCCAGCACAGGCCTTTTTTACCTTCAGCAAGCAATTATGCATCTGGCTCTAAAGTTGCCCATGATAATTATAGAAGCAGAAAATTGATAAAGGCATTTGGGAATAGGAAGAAGAAACTGAATTTTTAAGCTCCCAAGAGGTGATTATAAACATATCTCCTTGTCATGTGCTTTAGCAGAAGATAGAGAAATAATAGCTTGAAAAACGAAGGCCTATTGTGAAGCTAGGATCCATCCACTCAGTAAATGTATTCTTCCAAATAAAATGTAATAGTTCCAATAAATTCATTTGGGTTGACTTGGGGAATTTTTAAAAAATCACTTAAAATATGTGGTTACCTTTATACAGTTTATTTACTTTCTGTTTCCTTTCCCCTTATTATATACACCCAGGGGAATGAATAAGATTAACATTCTCACGTTTAGATGAGAATACTGATTAACTGGCTTAACGAATTCATTAAGTATCTCATTCATCATTGTCTCTCACTACACAACCCTTAGGATTACCATTATAAATTAGCAAAATTATAAATAATTAATATCTTGGATTTTGGGTGACTCTATAAAAAGGAAACACTCTGTTTAAGACGGAAAGGTCCATAGTTACATCACTTACTACTATAAAACTAAAAGATTATTTGTATCAAGAAGAGAGAAGAAAATGGAAATTCTTCCATTATTTTTAACTCAAATGATGTACACTCCAGAATGAGAGTTCCTGGAAGGCTGACAGTAAAGTGAGCTAGTGTTGCAGCTTTAGAGAAAGCCCAGGTACATCCCAAAAGTTCCTTTTGTACTCAGATTTTCCACCCCTTAATCAATATCTAAAATTTCACCCAGGACTATTCCTAGGGTATCATGACTCAGGGATTATCCCGAGATTTAGTTGAATTCTTCTTTCTAGATCTGTCAGTGATTCATAGAGGCATTTTGCAGAAACTGAAGACACCAGGTATAATTTGGATATTTGTTCCCTCCAAATCTCATGTTGAAATTTGATCCCTATTGTTGAAGGTGGGGCCTAGTGGGAGGTGTTTTGGTCATGGAGGCAGATCCCTCATGAATGACTTGGTGTCCCCTTGTCCCCAACCCACAGTAATGAGTGAGTACTCTCTCCATTAGTTTACCTGATAGCTGGCTGTTTAAAAGAGCATGGCACCGCTCCCCACTCTCTCTCTCTTTTTCCTTCTCCCTGGCCACGTGATGTTTGCCCCCCTTTCCCTTCTGTCATGTGTGGAAGCTTCCTGAAGCCCTCAGCAGAAGCAGATGCTGGTGCCCTGCTTCTTGTTCATCCTGCAGAACTATGAGCCAAATAAACGTCCTTTCTTTATAAATTACCTTGCCCCAGGTATTACTTTATAGTGATGCAATACACTAAGACAATATCCAAGATTCAAATGCATGCACGCACTATGTTGTAAGCTTCCTTCTAAGAGCCATATAAGATAGGATCATTTATTTAACAGGACTCATTCTCCATCCATTCTTACACAGACTTGTCAGTGATTCTCATGTCCTATCTTTTCCCTCACCACTCTTGTTGGTCATTTTATTTATTTTTTTATTGTAATTTTTATTTTTTGAGACAGATTCTCACTGTGTCACCCAGGCTGGAGTGCAATGGTGTGATCTCGGCTCACTGCAGCCTCTGTTTCCTGGAATCAAACAATTCTACTGTCTCAGGCCCCGCGTAATTGGGACTACAGGCAAGCCCCACCACATCAGATTTCTTTTTTTTTTTTTAAGTAGAGTCGTGGTTTCACCACATTGGCCAGGCTGGTCTTGAACTCCCGACCTCAGGTGATCCGCCTGCCTCAGCCTCCCAAAGTGCTGAGATTACAGGCGTGAGCCACTGCACCCAACCTTGCTGATCATTTTAAACTTAGTCCACCTGAACAAAATGTGGACATGAGCATTAGACTAGCTGGCCAGCCACTGAATCCTCCTAGAAAAAGTCAGCTTCCTGTATTGGTAGAAGACATGAAATTTATTCAGAATACGGTAGAAAGTACAGTAGAGCCCAAGGGAAATTACAATATTATTGATAAGCCAACTGGAAATTCTGGCTTTGCTGACAATATGTCAATTTCCATTCAGAGACTTTAACATCATAACAATTATCACTTTACTATTTCTCTTTCTAAATAGGCAATTTCATGCATAGTATGGTAATATGTACTCAGATATCTTCAATTTTCTTACAGTTTTTGCTTGAACTAAAAAGCTATAACATTTTATTATGTCGATATATTAACTCTTAACTTGGCAAATTACAACCAAGAGGAATCATACATAATATCCTATGGATTTTTCATTCTCTTCTTGTTAGATTTGGGAGTTTAGGAAGATCTATGTAACAATTGCTGTGAGATGAACAATGCATTTTGAATGTCAAAGAAAAAGAAGTCAGAATTGAAAAAGGCAAAAAACAATTTTATTAGCCTGAAGCAAAGTAGAACTCTCCCCATTATATATTTATAATAGCACTGTTTAATACAGGTAGCAGACTTAGCTTTAGGAGTGATCATGCTAGAATCTAGCTGTTGTTAGCCATGTCTAAATACTGTCATATAAAAGTCTTAGTTAATTATATGTTATACTTTTTTCCAAATGCACTTTTGTACTATATTTTATTGTACAAATTTATTATATTTTGCATGAATTTTTGAAAAAACTATAGACTTACAGAGGAGTTGCAAAAATCGTGCAAAGAGAATTTTCCTGTACCCCTATCCCATCTTTCCCTGTTTGTTAACATCTTTGAAAACCACAGGACATATGTTGAAATTAAAAAATTAATCTTGGTACAACATCATAAAGTAAATTCCAGAACTTATTCAGATTTCACTCGTTTTTCAAAGAATGTCCTTTTTTTCTGATCCAAGATCTAATTCAGAATCCCATATTTCATTTAGTTCTGTGTCTCCTTGGTCTCCATCATTCTGTAACAAATACTACTTTCTTCTCATATTTTGTGATCTTGACACTTTTGAAGAGTGCTGGTTAATTTTTTGTGTAGAACACACCTCATTTTTGGTTTTACTGATGTTTTCTTTCTCTTAAATATAGGTTATGGATTACTGAAAAGTATACCACAGAGATGATGTGCTGCTATTTTTCCCCAGAGCATTGTATTAAGTGGTATATAATGTTCATATGCATTAATGGTGATGTTAGTCTCGATCATTTGCCTGAAGCAGTGTCTTTCAGAATTCTCTGCTGTAGTCATTATTTTTCTGTGTGTAATTACTAAAAGCTTTGGGAGAGATACTTTGAGACAATACAAATATCTTGCTTATGTTTAAACTTTCACCCACTCATTTTATTATCCATTGAATGACCTCATTTGATGTAAATATTACTATGAGGTTTAATGGTGATTTTATATTTCTCTCATTTCTTTTACATGTGTTCATTGGAATTCTTCAATAAAGAAGAGCTGTTGCTCTTTCTTTTTTCTGAGACTTCTTTCTTCATTTATTTTATTAACTTAAAATTTTATTTTATTTTTTGGAATATAATCAATGCCATCATTATTTATTTTATTTTCAGTTGTTTCAGCTTTGATCATTGGGGACTCTGTCAGGCTGAGTTCGGTGCCCTTTTGATATGTTTCTCGTCATTTTGTTTATTTAGTTTGATTTTCCATATCCTTACTTTCTGGCACTGCAAGATACTGTAGGCTTTTCTTGTATTTTTCCTACCCCAGAACTGGAATCAATCAGTTCTCCTAGGACCCCTGGTTCCTTTAATTGGAAAATGGTATTTAGAAATCAATATCTGGGTGTTTAGTATGCTCATTGCTACTGGGCCAAAGGTTTTCATTATTGAGTTTTGATGAAAATGATATTGCTCAAAAATCATTCCTAAAATATCTCAACTCTCAACAGAAATTATGGAGTATGATGAGATTTTAATGTAACACTTTCTAATGGGAGTTAACAGATGCTGTGCTTTGGTGGGTTTCCATTGTCTAATAATCAAAGCACATTAACAACACATGCACATTAACAACACATCCCCTCTCTCAGAGATTCACTATGTGCATTACTGAAAAATTGGGTCAAGACTTTACATGCTAAATAAACTTATTTGCCTTTGTTAACCCAATTATGTCTAAAGTTATTATTATTATTTTTTTTTTCATAATGCTACTACAACCATCCAGCAGAAAAGTCAGGGTCAGTAGAATACCATATTAGGAAACATAATTTTAACTAAAGATTTCCTCTTTTAAATGTTATCACTAGTTAATGAGTTACAGGATATAAATTACCTTGCTTTTGGCTCTTCATGTGACTAACCTAGCACAGTCATCAGGAATAACTTCATTGAAGCCACCGAAAACTGACATTGGAATAAGGAGCCTCTGCATTGTCTTCTGGTTTTCCCATGCATTCCTCTGCCCCCACGACAGCATGCATATGCGCACACACACACAGACACACACACCCCTACATACTTTTCTTTCTTTCTCCCTCCCTTCTCTCTCTTTCTTTCTTTCTTTCTTTCTTTCTTTCTTTCTTTCTTTCTTTCTTTCTTTCCTTCCTTCCTTCCTTCCTTCCTTCCTTCCTTCCTTCCTTCCTTCCTTCCTTCCCTTTCGTTTCTTTCTCTTTCTTCTTCCTTTCTTCCTTCCTTTCTTCCTTCCTTCCTTCCTTCCTTCCTTCCTTCCTTCCTTCCTTCCTTCCTTCCTTCCTTCCT